>NC_056629.2:84119175-84394175 GCF_002870075.4 Lactuca sativa | reverse complement strand
ATGGTAGCAAACGTTTTGAGTTGGAAGGAATGAACCAAACCTAGAACGCTTCAAGCTCTAACAATGCTGATTCAATCAAACTTTACCATACAAAATTGAGACGCACTATAACATCCCGACTCCCAGGTATGATATTTAATTATTTCATTTCTTTTGACAGGGCAAGTCGACGAGTTGGAAGAACCAACTCGCCGATAGAGAATATTATGGCCACCTACTTATGAATGATCATGCGGATCTCCTCATCATTGACACTACTGTTCTCGGGGTTGTGGAAAACAACGCCCTCTCATTGAATATCCTCGTGATCTTGGTTACAGTTTCTGTCTTCTGCTTGAGAGACAGAAACTCTTGGGCTAACCGTTCCCTTTCCAACTAGGGAACATACTCATCTCGGAATTAGAGAATATTATGGCCGCATGATTTTAGAGTCTACTTGACGAGTCGAAGGACCCCGAATCGATTAGTAGGAGCTGAGTGAGAAAACCCTAATTTTCAAGGTTTGTGTCCTATTTAAAGGACCTTAAGCCCTTATTTATGCCTCCTTTATCATTCTAACCCTCTGTAAGAAACCCTAATCATGTGTATCCATTTGTGTGTATGTGAGAGAGAGAGAGAGAGAGAGAGAGAGAAGCTAACTTTGGGTATTTTAGTGCACATTTGGAAGGAGACTGAAGAGCATCAGGCCTTGGATGAGAAGAGGCTTGTGGATCAAGTGTTTCTCTGTGTTAGCTCCAGTTTGGAGGTAAAAAGTTACCAACTTGATAGAACTCTTTCTAGAGAGTTTTAGGGCTTCCCCCCCCCCCCCCCCTTATCTTGTGGTTCCTAAGTTGCTAGAGCTTGCCATGGAATTAAGACTCTAGAATTGGACAAAAGGAGGTCCCATGAGCCCAAAGATCCAAGCTTTATCAAGATTTCAGCAAGTCTCCATGCATGAAACCCTTTATGGAGCTTGTTTTGGCATTTTGAGCTCTAGATGACATACATGAACATAAATCTTGTAGATTTACGTGATAGGAGAGCCTTAGAAGGCTAGATCGAGAGTATGAGATGTCACGGCTGCCTAAAAACGTCCGAATGAGGAAATTGTCTAAAGGGAATGGACGAGTCGGTGAGCTGAATCAACGATTCGGTTAGGATTTTCCCCAACGAGTCTGGACGCGTGTAACTCGGCGAGTTGATGAGGCAACTCAATAAGTTAAGTTGGATTTTCACGAAACTTCTGAGGAAACGAGGGGACTCGATGAGTCACATAGATGCACTCGACGAGTTGGGTCAACAGGGACTATTAACTCGAGTGTTGACTTCTTTTGACTTTGAGGGTTTGGTCAAGGATTGGATTTTGGAGATCATGGAGGGGTAAAATGGTCTTTTTCCCATTCTAGGAGTTAGAGAGAAAGGTTGACCAAATTTATTTAGAGTTGTGGTTATAAGTGTTAATTAGAGATGATTATGACATGCAGGCGGGGATTAGACCGTTCAAGGGGTACGAGGTTTACTTGCTTGCTTATGAGGTAAGTCTTCTCACTATACTTATCGTGAGTGGTAACTTTGTGTGACCGGAGGGTCTTGTATGCTATTACTGAGTATTGTGATATCCTGCATTATGTCTTTGTGATTTATGTTGTTTATTATTCTAAGCTTCATTGAGTTAGCACCGGAGGGTCCAACCCGAGAATTGTTGGACCGGAGGGTCTCTACTGAGACACATTGACTGGAGGTTCTTTATTGAGATATAGCCATGAGAGCTTAATGAGATGTGTGTGGTATTTCAGGGAACTCACTAAGCTTTGTGCTTACTGTGTTATGTGATATGTGTTTTAGGTACTTCTCAGGATCGCGAGAAGGCATTGGCTTGATTGTACACACAAGATGGAGTTTATGTTTTTGAGGATCTTGGATTTTATCAGACAATTTATGAATTTGTGTTTTTGACAATTTGACTATTTTGGTTTTGAGATGTGATATTGATTATTATGTGGTTTTGAAAATGAAAATTTTGTTTGAAAATTTATGGTGTTACATGCATAACTCGAAGCTCTAAAAGAAGAGAACATTGCAAACAAACTCTTACGATGTATGGATAAGTAGTTCGAGCTTAGGAATGATGGGACCCAATACTTTAGGAACCAAATTTAGACATCGAAGTTCAGTGATCTAAGGAAATTAGTCATGGATGAGGCTCACAGATCGAGATACTTCATCCATCTCGGTTTTGACAAGATGTATTTGGATCTAAAAAGATTATATTGGTGGCCCAATATGAAAGCATAAATTCCCACCTATGCAAGCAAATGTCTGAATTGTGCTGAAGTCAAGGATGAAAATCAAAAACCCTCAAGACTGTTCTAGCAGCCAGAAATACCCGAGTGGAAATAGGAACAAATAGTTATGGACTTTACAATAAAGTTACCTAGAACTTCAAATGGTTATGACACCATATACGTATTGGTCAAGTAATTGATAAATTTTCTCACTTATTACCGATCAAAGTGATAGATAAATTGGAGAAGTTGACCAAAAATTATCTTAAGGCGATTGTCAAGTTCCATGGTGTACCTATATCTATTATCTTTGATAGATATAGTAGATTAACCTCGTGATTCTTGAAATCGTTGCAAATGTCCTTAGGAACACGTTTACATATAAGAACAACTTATCATTCACAAACTAATTGGCATACAGACTTTAGAAGACATGCTCTGAGCTTGTGTGATAGACTTTGAAAATGCATGGGATACTCACATGCCCTTAGTTGATTTTTCTTACAGTAATAGTTATCACATTAGTAACAAAGCCGCACAATTTGAAGCGCTTTACAGACACAAGTGTTGATTACTAATATGTTGGGTAGAAGTAGGAGATACCCAACTATTAAAGAAGTATGCAGGAGACTCGAAACATATTGGCCCTAAGATCATACACGAGATAACAGAAGAAATTGTCCGGATTCGTGACAAGATAAAGGCTACAAGTGACCGTCAGAAAAGTTATGTTAACCATCCATGCAAGGCTTTCGAATTTCAAGTAGGACATCGGGTGATGTTAAAAGTATCTCCTTGGAAGGGAGTAATACAATTTGGAAAGCGAGGCAAAATAAACCCGTGATATATATGACCATTTGAAATTCTAGAATTGGTCTTGTAGAGTATAAACTCAAGTTGCCTCAGGAACTCAAGAATGTACATGAAACTATTCATGTATCAACTCTTAAGAAGTGTTTGTCCAATGACACACTTACCATTCCTCTCAATGAAATCCAGATTGATTCTAAACTCCTTTTCATGGAGGAACTTGTGGAAATCTTGGATAGAGATGTCAAGAAACTAGGTCATTGTTAAATGAACAGTGTTAACCTAATTACTGTTGTAATAGACCTAATGTGCAATAATTTTTTTGGTTTCGTTGGTTATATGGTTTTATACTTTGAAATACATCCAAAATATCAATCCAGTATTGGATTGATATGAATCTCTAATAAACAAACAGTTTCAATATACATAAGGAATGGGTTAATGCATATGATTGAAAGTGATATATGTATTATACATTATGATGTTGTATTAATAGGCACATAACCTAGTCCATGAAAATAGAAAAAGTTGGACATAAAGAACGTCGATAATGGAGTTCATTTGCAAAAGATATGACTTTTTTAAGAATATGAACATCCGAGTATTAGCTCACTGCCTGATAGGTGTCAAAAACCCGAATTCAACTGAAAAACAAGACGTTTTAGGAAATGAATTTTTATTCCCAATCAATTTTACAATGAGACTCATTCAATATAGGAAATTATCATGTTGCTAACTTTCTATGCCTGAAAATACATGAGCTCTTAAGGATAATGTTGGCCTTCTTCCCTAAGTAATCTTTGTACGACCTGTAGAATCATTTTTGGGTTTTGTATCAAAAAGTTAGTTGTATATTACTAATCAAGTTTTGATGTAGTATCTGATTCAAGAGATATCTTTTCCATCACACATCATATCAACTCTTTTACAAAGTGAAATTTCGCGACTGTAATAGATAATGTTCGAAAAATACTTTCAAACACTTTGTTATAGCTACGCTATATCTTCGCGACTAGAAATCAAACCATTTTTCTTAGAAAAGAGTTTATTATTTGATTTAATTAACGAAAATGTCACCACTCAAAATTTCCCGAAAAGCATGTCACCTGGTCTGTATAAGGTTGAAAACCTAGCTTTGACTAGAGTTCCTATATAAATAGGGGAGCCCTTACAATAAATCTCACTCTCACCCTCTTCCCCTACCAGCGGATCTCTCTCTCTCTCTCTCTCTCTCTCTCTCTCTCTCTCTGTCTCTGTCTATTTCTTTCTTTCTTTCTTTTCGACTGCCGACCAGCACGAACCACCGTCAGCCGCCTATCTCTGCCTCGTCGGAAAAGTGAGAATGGCCAGAACAACCAACTGCCCATTGTTTCCATTGACTAACCACCCGCCCTATTCCCACCGATCAACCTCCTCCCTCTAGTAGCCTCCGACGAGCCAAACAACGCCGAAAGATATCGCCGTCCGCCGCTGTCGGAGCAGTTTTAGCGCTAATTTTGGGTTGTTTTCCGATCAACCTCTGTTGAGTACTATTAACTCCGGTCAAGATCATTATTCATTGTTCAAAGTTACAATTCATATGGCTTTGAAATTGGAAATTTTTAGAAAATCGTATTATCTTCGATTTGTCGCATACGCTTCAACCAAGTGAGTGTCACGACCCCATTTAAAATCTTTTTATTGTTTTCGGGGGGGGGGGGGGGGGGAAGAGGGAATACATGCAATAATTGTATTATTTCTATTAGGTTTATAGAAATGATATCAAAACTATAACGAGAATATATTTAAACAAAATATATAGTAGGTTTGTATTGTAATAATACTATTTCAAAATCCAATACAATTGTCTTAGTGTGGAACCTCAAATTAAGGAATATTTTTAGTATTGTATATTATTGAGAGAATAATAACCAAAAACTTGTCATTAAAGTTAGACTTATTAATATACTTCAAATTCATGTGAGCTTTGTATTCATCAACCTAAGTATCGCTATAATTAGAAACACCTCTGGCTTATAACCTTCAATTGCAAGAGGGGGAGAATTATTTATAGATCTATACAGATTGACACCTCCTCCACTAGTTGCTAGCTACAACCTTGACGGTCGAGTCACACTAGGTGATAATTGTCTTTTATACTATTTTGTGCCCCCGATGAAGTATCGGGAGAGGCATATCAGTCTGACCAAGCTCGATTATGGAACTCACAGTGAATATAATATGTATAGGAAACCTAAAATACCTATAACATATAAAAGAATGTAGGAAACTTGAAATACCAATAAGAAATATCTTTATATCAGGAACTTAGTTGTGATAAGTAAGGAAAATAAAGATACATTGTATATAGATTTGAAACTATCTATATATCTAAATAATGCTTTTCGGTCTCGAAAAGTATATATCAACTCTAATATTGCTATACTTTAGGGAGAGAGTATATTTCGATTCAAGTATTACAAACTTGTGAACTCATTAACTTTTTAGTTGACACTTCTTCAAAATGCATGAATTCTTAGGAGGGTAGACTATTGGAAGACATACTAAATGGATGATAATACTTAATAGGATTACAATCGTCTTTTATATTTTAGTATTTCCCTTGTTGCCTACCTGTTACTGCTCGTTTGTACCTTTCATTTTCTAGTACCCTATACTAGGACTATTGTAACCTACTTCTTTCAATAAATAAAAGTACATATTTACAACAATATTATATGTTTAATATATTCTTAATACTATGATCCATGATGTTTTCTCATCGTCCGATGTTTTTGCCGACGGGTGTGAGATATATTGACGCATGAAAAGACATCCCATCAAGATGGGAATAATTATCAATAATTTAAACATAATATTTGATGCCTCTAACACAAAGAATAAGAGAAATCATAAATCTAAGTGAAGAATATCGAAGGGAACATGTACATTAAAATTAAAGATATAAAAAGGGAAGTTTTTTATATTTATTCTCCTCACAGATATTATACAAATTGGACTTTTTAAGTTAACTACATGAAGAAAAATAAACCATCCTCACATAGAATATTTAATTGCAAAAAAGTTTTAAAACCCCATAATTATAGTTTAAAATATTTAAATACTCAAATAACTGGGATTTGGTTCCAAAAGTTTAAGTTTGAACATAGTTTCTTACATTGCATGGCTGTAATAATCAATAAATAAATATAAGTATAAATGTTTTCATTACATAAAAGTTCCTAACAATTAACATCTTATTTTCTACAACTCCTTGGAAACATATCAAAATCCAATATACTTCCTTCTCATACTGGCTCATAGTTCCAAAAATGTAATGAAATAAAGTAAAACATTTATATTCTTTTGGGCCAAGTAAAGTCTAAGTGTGAATACTACTTTTTAGGAAATTAGTTGGCTAAAGTCTAAATGGTTATTACAAAAGCTAGCCAAATGTTAGGACAATTTTTGGGGCAAGTAAGAAAAATTGTAAATGAAATGATCTAAAGTGTCAAGTTTGTAAACTTATGACCCAAAGTCACAACACTTTGTTATTGTCACCGTTTGAAAGATCTGAAGACATTACGGAGATCTCATATCCGATTTGAATGGAAGTAAGAAGTTGAAGATAAATTAGGGTTTAATTGAAGAGTTCAAGATTGAATATGCATCTAGTTTGGAAGAAATTAACCACTTCTCTTTCATTTTCTCCAAATCTCATCTCTTATTCCAGGAAGCTTTCACAAATCTAAATCCATGCAGGATTTGTGTCAAGGAATATAGTTTATATGATTATTTTTTTCTTATGATACCATTTTAGATTCAATTTATCATTTTCAAGTTAGAATTAGATTTAAACCATGATTTAGAGGTTTTCAAATCCTAGCATTAATGAATTTTCAGTTTAAGGTTTAATGAATGAATATAATGGTTGATGTAACCAAGAATCGAGTTTTTGATGTTGAGCAAATAATGACTTCAAGTCTTTAATGGTGCTCTAATCCGTGACAATGATATGATTTTATCCTATTAATGTTGGAACTTCAATGTATTTCACAAACCTAGTTTAATGATCAATTTAAATCATATTTAATAGTATTCAATTATTAGTTTAAGTTTATATGACTTCTAATCAAGCTAATCAAATTTTGGAAACCGTAAAACACTAGATATTCATATTAATTCATCATGGTTTTAATAATGGAATTAAGATGTTTAATAAAGTTTAAAACATGTATCTTGAATTTTAGTAACTATATAAGATCATCAAAGTGAAATTAAAGGGTTTGGAAATGAATTTGATATTCTTTGACAGTTTTTAGAAAATTAAACTTGAAATAGTGTATGTCTGAAATTCCATTCGGTCGAGGGGAACTAAATAGCAAAATTAACTTTGTTGAGTCTCTTTATGTTGTGAGGATGTTTTCACTTTTTATACAAATCATCTTGAATTGATTTGACTAGACTTCTATTAGTTTAAGTAAGTTATGAAAGGTAGAAAATAAGATGTTCATTATTAGGAACTTTTATCACAACCTTGCAACATAAGTACAGTAAAAACAATTATTAAAAACAATAAAGTTATCCTCATTTCCCAAAGCTCTTTATGGAATCAAGTTCATGAATGTACCTAACATATAAGTAGTATTCACATAAGATAAACATATAGCATTTCATGAAAAAGAGAATTCTACATAAGTAGTAAGTACTTAATAGTAAGATCATGTATTCATGGGTAGTAAATTAACCTTAGCAAGTATAGGCTCACGACTTCACTGATGGTGTGGATTGGAGTTTTAGTGGTAACCTAAAATTAACAATAATTCAAGTAACTAATGACTAGTTACATTATATTAATCCTGAAAAAATTCCTAACAATAAACATCTTATTTTCTACCTTTCATAACATCCTTAAAGTAATAGAAGCCTAGTAAAATCAATTCCAAATTAATTAGATAAAAAGTGAAAATATCCTCACAACATAAGGAGACTCAGCCAAGTTAATTTTGCTATGTAGTTCCCCTCGACCGATTAGAATTTCAAACCTACACTATTTCGAGTTTAATTTTGTAAAAACAATCAAAGCACATCGAATTCATTTCCAACCCCTTTAATATCACTTTAATGATCTTATATAGTTTTTTTTGAACCGACAAATCTAATCTACTCCTAAACTAATAATACCTAATTCTACCTATGTTCACGACGGGATTTGAACCCTCGACCTCAAAGAGGGAGGGTACCACCTGATACCGCTGGGCTAAAGCCCTTTAAAACCATGTTTTAAAACTTATTAAACATATTAATTTGATCATTAAAACCAAGATTTATTAATATGAATATCTAGTGTTTTAAGGTTTCAAAATTTTGATTAGGTCGATTAGAAGTTACATCAACTTAAACTAATAATTGAATACTAATAAATATGATTCAAGTTGATCATTCAAACTAAGTTTGTGAAATACATTGAACTTCCAACAGCAATAGGATAAAATCTTATCAAATCATATCACTGTCAGGAATTAGAGCACCATTAAAGACTTGAAGTCATCATTTAGCTCAACATCAAAAACTCGATTCTTGGTTACCTCAACCATTACATTCATTCATTAAATCTTAAAATGAAAATTCATTAATGCTAGGATTTGAAAACCTCTAAAACATGATTTGAATCTAAAGGTGTTGTTAACTTAGGAGTAGATTAGATTTGCCGGTTCAAAAAAAAAATCTAATTCTAACTTGAAAATGATAAATTTAATCTAGAATGGTATCTTAAGAAAAATAATCATATAAACTATATTCCTTGACAAAAAAAAATTCATGGATTTAGATTTCTGAAAGCTTCCTAGAATAAGAGATGAGCTTTGGAGAAATTTAAAGAGAAATGGTTACTTTCTTCCAAACTCAATGTCGATTCAAGCTCGAGCTCTTCAAGTAAACCCAAATTTATCTCCAACTTCTTACTTCCGTTTTAATCGGCTATGAGATTTCCATAATGTCTTCATATCGTTCAAATGGTGACGCTAATAGAGTGTTGGGACTTAGGTTCATAAGTTTGCAAACTTAACAATTTAGATCATTTCATTTACAATTTTTCTTACTTGCCACAAAAATTGTCCTAACATTTCACTAGATTTTGTAATAATCCTTTAGACTATAGTCAACTAATTTCCTAAAAAATAATCCTAAAAGAGCTTAAATAGGTTAAGTAAGGGTCAAGCATGAGTTATTACAAAAATAACAAAATAATTTATGATTTCTAAATTTTTACTCCATTAATATATCTAATTCATTCAACTCATTAAAGGCAATTGGTACAATTACATCCACTTTAAGAGGATTCCATCCTTGGAATTATGGTTCCCTTGAAAAACACATGTACAACTTCTTCATCTCAACTTTTGTTTTCAAGTGAGTTTTCAATATGTTAGACGCGTCTATTTAACAAGAACCAATTTATCACCGTTTTTCTGAACTTTTTTTTTTGGTTTTTTTAATATGTAATCTCTTTAGGTTATTGAATGAGTCGTTTGTTTTTATCTACCGGAATCTCGTTTATTGCCACCAAATCCACTTTCTTCCGGAGCTATTTTCTCAAATAAAAAACACGAAACACATTATCAATTCCATCAAGTTTAGATGGTAACTAAAGCTTATACGTTTATTTTCCAATTCATCCAAGAGTTGTGAACAATCAGATATATCAACAATTTAGTTTTCCTGTTTTCATATAATCGAAAATGTCCTCTTTAAGGTTATATTTTCAACAATACTTTCTAGCCTACTTCAAGTATTTTAGCTGATATTTTAAGTTTTCGTAACTCTTTTATCGATTTTGGGCCCTAACATTCTTTGATAACTACTTTCCGTCTTTCTACTATTTCATGAATCAAATTATGTCATGTAACTATCTTCTCTCTTGCTTGAAGCCAACACAATGGTGATTGACACTTTCTTCCATTTAACGCTTCATAAGAGGCCATTTTAGTAGTTGAATGACAACTATTATTATAAGAAACTCCCATCAATGGTAAGTGTTCATAATAATTTCTTGCAAATTCTAATATACACATTTGAAACATATCTTCCAAAGTTAGAATGGTTTTTTCATTATAGTATATATTTACCGGTAATAAACAATAATAAACATAACTCTGTTCCAAATTTATCTCGCAAACTGGTCCAAAATTATGAGATAACCCGATTATCACTATATGATAATATAGAAAATGGTACGTAGAGTCTCTTCACAACTTCATTGACATAAATATCCACAAACTTCTCCATAAGCCATGTCTTGCGCATTGCTCGAAAAACATAATCTTTAGGTCAAACGATTTGCAATATCCCAAATCATGTCATGTCCCTTCTTGTTGTTGGTAGTTTTGTTACAAAATCCTTTGAGATTTTGCCCTACTTCCATTCTAGTACTTTGAGTCGCATCCTAATACTTATCATTCAACTATTTGTCATTTCTTTGTCCACCAAACTAAATTGGGACGTACATGCAAAATATAAAGTTTAAAACAGATTCGTAACAAAATTTAAAGTTTGGACAAAAATTCGTAAAAAAATTTAAAACATGTCTCAAAAATATAAAATTGGAGTGTGACATAAATATGGTGTAGTAGGTGAAAAAATAAAAATCAATAATTTATTGCCTTTCTATAATATATTTTGGGTATATTGCAAGTTTCTTTTTCAAAACAATATAAATGTTTTCCTTATCTTATTGTATTTTTTTGAAGAGCGAGCCACTATGAGAAGGAAGTATATTGGATTCCAAGGAAGTATATATTGGATTCCAATAGAAGTATAATGGATTCTAAATGTGGCAAAGGAGTGTTTTAGGTGATCCCTATTAATCCATCTTAATAGTTATACCATATGAGATTTAAATCTACACTCAAACAGTATTTCAAGATGTATGAAGTGAATACTACTTTGGCTTATTTGGTCCGCAGACACGACAAATGGTGGGGTTAAACAGGACGCACTCCCTTGTAGGTTCAATGGATAATGTCCATTGTAGCCATCCTTAAACACTTTTGTAGGTTCTAAGTTAAACTACAAACGCAAATTCTGTAAATGAGGTCCTACGCAGTAAGTCCAAAAAAGGTATTTCAACAACAATTAGTCTTGATACGAACCATGCGTCGAATGGTGGTTCAATAAAAATAGACCGGTTTTTGAATGTTAATATTTATTTCAACACTATCTATTTAGATTGAAGTGCTTGTTTATGTGCATGCAAACTTAGATATTTTCGATCTACCATACCTAACATATAACAATGCCAACACGAATCTAGTCATTTGACTGTTTGTGTTTCTCCCCAAACTTAAAATTTTTTTCGACTATGATTGTTTAAATTTCATAATACCATGACAAAAGAGGGTTCAAAATAATAATAAAGAAAAATATTTCACAAGAGCCGGTCTTATTATTATCCAAAATTGCTTGTCATTTACCCCACTTTCTACGAATTTCCAATAGTTTGTCGTTTCCTTAAAAAAACATCGATAGATATCCTAAAAACCAAGATGGTAAGTCAAACAGTTATATTCAAATTAATAACGTACGGCCATACCAATAAAACTAGTTCACGGCACTGTTAGTTAATTATTTAAAGTCATAAATCACCTACCCATATAAATTTGACTACCAATGATTAATTAGGAATTATTATATATTTGGTACTTAACTTTTACATGTGAAAATGATAAAACCAAACAGTAGGTAAATAAACCATTACTGTGTGCTTTATATACAAGTGGGTGATAGATAAAATTGCCTGATATTTGACTCTGTAGTTTACATTCCATTTGTCAACAAGACCATTATTTTTCTCTCGACTAAAGTCGCAATATATGCTTAATCAACTTTCTGAATAGATACCAAGTCAAAATAATGGTTTAAAAGAAAAAGTTGGTGAACCCTAGTTGGCGTTATTAATTTCTTTAATTATCATAACAATTAAGTAGGTAATGTTAGATATGAAGCTTTCATAAAATATTTAGAAAATGTGGTAGCAACGACTTGTGCCAACGTCTATGCTTGCAGGCCTGCACGTCCGGAGCCAATACCATTCAGGTAAGCGGTGTGCAACACAATTAGGCATGTATTATACTTTAGAAGACTTGAAAAGTGGTTGCAACATGACAACATCGGTGATGCTCTTTAATTAAGAATCTCTTAAGCATTTGTAAGTCTTGCAATGTTTATGGACCATTTCTAACAAATTAATAAATTAAATATTATAACATTATAGATCTATTTTTCTAAATCAACTTAATAAATTGTTACATTGAGAATTTATTATATAATTCTTTTATATATATATATATATATATATATATATATATATATATATATATATATATATATATATATATATATATATATATATATATATATATATATATATATATATATATATTAAACATGGACACTTTTTAGGAATAATGAACATTCAGATTTTTTTGGCAAAAATGGCCCATGAGTTTTCATATTTTTAGTACTTTAGATTTTTGGTACTAAAGTTTGTGATATTGGCTATTTGGTCCCTTGAATTATTAACAGTGTAAAGATAAAGATAGGCTCTTATACGCGTTGTTCCTACGTCAACTCCACCGGTTCTGCCTCGCTTCCTGTGCTTCCCACCATTTCTTTTCTAGATTTCTCCATTTCTGAAGGACACTTCTAAACACAACCGCCACACCTCCGACTCATTTCAGATTGTTCGCAACCGATCCTTTCACCGTCTTCCTTTTCATCCGTTGTCTTCTACGCCGGGTCAAAGTCATCAACGGCTTTGACATTTTCGGTTTTTTTTCTCCACTCGGTCGGCCGGTTAGGTGTAGATTATCATCATCACGCCACTCGAACCACCGATTCAGGGCGGATATTATCGATTATGACCAACACGCCATACGAATCAGTGGTGAGTATTTTGCCGGAGACCAGATCGATGTTTCCTGTGATGAGGTCGCCAACATCGGCGATTTCGGTCTTTAAAAATGAAGATGCAGACATCGACACACGCATCAGGTTGTTTCTCATACCCACTTATAATGATTCCGTTTGTTTTGTCGAAGTCAAAATCCATCGGAACTTCTACTCTTTCATCTTTTGAAGAACACCACTGCGTTGTTACATATTTCTTGGGTTATTTACTTCAGCCCTAAATCGGTTGAAGGAATAGGGTAAAATTTCCGGGTTGGAGCTAAACGGTGACCAAGAATGCACAATTGTCGGCCCCCTTCGCTTCTCGGGTTCCCCAAATAATTCAACCCATACGAAGGTGTTTTCTTATTTCGATTTCCCTTCCTTCTCCGCATTTATCATGTTTTTTGGTGACGACTTGGGTTTTTTTTCTTTGACCAAGGGAATTTGAAAACCATAATTCCACCTTATAGGTATGATTTCATTGTTTCTAATGCACCAGATGGAAAATCAAAATCATCGCCACTGCTATCACTCGAGTGTAAGACATGTATTGATTGCTATTGTTAGGCTCACATACTATGCCACATTTATCAACACATGGATTGATTCAAGATTTGTAAAATAAGTATGAATCTTGGCTGCTTAATATGTATCAATTTATGAAAATTTGTAAAAGGAGTATCAACTAATATCCTTTTTTCTGGCTATCTGATAGGACAACTGGAGCAGTCAAGGGTTTTGGTCATAATCTAGAAGAAGCATATATGAGGTGGAACAAACCTGTTCTTCTGATTCAACAGGCAAACAGAGGTTTGGTTTTTTAAAATCTTGACATTTAGGGTTTCGAAACTCAAATTGATAAATTTATGTTTGTCATTTTAATAATGTGGCTTTTAGCGAATTTATGCTTCAAAGTAACTACTTTTTAATCTAGGAGATTCAATTTTTTCATGAGGCTTCTGCTGAATCCAATTGAAATATGGTCATTTGTTGTTTTGGGAGAATATCCCTTTAAGTTTGAGATGTAGGGTTATTTAATTCATCAAAATAATTTTTTCATGGCACTACTCTATTTTGTTGTTTTGATTGTGACCTGTGACTTTAAGTGATTTTGATCTTCTAATTCAAAAAAGTCGTTTGAGTTATGGTATAATAATATATTTCTTTGTGTTCTATTTCGTTTTATTGGAGGGATTCATTTGTAAAGCTTGTGATCAACAGTTTAAAAAATATCATGAATCATTTCATATTTTGACTTTTGAGTTTGTTTCATTTGAAAAAAATGGTGTTTAGTGAGTTTGTTCATCAGATTATCCACTGGCTGAAAAATTGATGTTTAAAATATTTAAATACATGGTTTTGATCAGTCACAAAGTGGTTTAGATTTTAAATTTTTATGTCTACATTTTATGTTTGTGTTAGATTTTGGTGAGACTGAGTATGATTCTTCTGTAGCAGATGTAAGCCAGGAAAACACAGACACACAGGGAAAGGAGAAGGAAGGAACAATAATGCCCATTAAACGGTTTGTCTCCCTCCCCTCTCCTAATTTGGTGTCACATTTATTCATTCTTGATTTGGTTTTGATCAGAACTTTTTGAGCAAAAGATAAATCTAATCAGCAAAAAAGGTTTTCTAAAATGGCATTTCTTTTGGTTTCCTTTGAACCCGAATGCAGAAACAACTGGAAGAAGAAGCTAACAATGCTACCCAGAAAAAGAATTAAGAAAACCTGAAAAGCCAACCAAGTCACTCACCTATGATAAGGTACAAAAGCAAAATTTTTACTCTGCTCATTACTTTGATATACATGCAATATGTCTGATAGGGTATTAATGAAAAAGCCACCATGTCTCATAAGTTGCTATCTGTAATTCTATGTTTTTTCAAATTCTACCTGTAACACCCAGAATTAGAAAGACCAAGAAAATAAAGGTAGAACTCTAAGTCAAGAGTCAACTCGTCGAGTCCAGGGAGGAACTCGACAAGTCGAAGCGAGATCCTAAGCATAGAGTAAGTGACCGACTCGACAAGTCGGCTAGTGGACTCGGCGAGTCTGGTCTGGACGAGAAAAACCCTAATCTCGGGAGTGGTGCCCTATTTAAAGAACATTACATCCCTTCCCCAACCTCTTTACTCCCCTTTTAAGATCCAGAAACCTTAAATCGTGAGTGAGAGCCCTTGGAAGCAAACTGGGACCTAGATAAAGAGGGTTTGTTAAGAGATATTGAAGATCAGGAAGCTTGGAGCAAGTGGCCTTGCAAAGATTTGGATTATTCTTCAGTGGGAGGTCATCCTTGAGGTGATAAGTTGTTGCTTTAGCTTTATTGCAATTAGATCTATCTATGTATGAGATTTGGGGCATTTTGGGCATGATTGAGATCTATGCCGAGTTAGAGGCCTAGATCTGAGGTTGCTACCTCAGATCTAGACCTGTGATGGTCCAGAAGGTCATAAAGCTTGTGTTAATAAGTTGTTGGTGAAGCCCCTTTGTCATAAACCCTAGCCCTATAGTGTTTTGGGCCTATAGCTCCTTGGTTTCACATAAATTTTGTCACTTTACGTGAGGGATAGACTGTAGAAGAGTGGATCTATGGATTGGAGTCCCTGCATGGCTTGAAAAACCACTATATGGATTAAGAGCTGAAGAGACTCGGTGAGTCACATGGGTGTACTCGGTGACTTTTATGAACATGAGCATGGGTGAGTTGGAAGAAAAACTCGGCGAGTCTGTTGAAGATTGACACGGACTCGGCGAGTCTGTTCTTGGACTCAACGAGTCATGTCACAGAACCCCCAACCTCTTCTGGTTAAGACGCAGATCAGTGAGTTGAGTGGTGACTCAGTGAGTTGAACAGGATGGGACCCATAGATTGTTGAACTCGACGAGTCTTGGGGTGACTCGGCGAGTTGGGTCGTATTTTGAGAGTTTCTGAGTTTAAGAACTCGACGAGTCTATAGGTTGACTTGGCGAGTCGAGTCAACTGGAAGGTTGAATTTGACCAGGACTTTGACTTTGACCAGATTTGACTTAGTTTGACTTCTAGAGTTCAGTTTGGAGCTAAGTGTTATATTGATATTAGTAGCTCGGGGAGCTAGTGGAGCAGTGGTTCGGAGAGGTATCGGACAGCATCCAGAGGGTTATCAGCAAAGTTCAGCAGTATAAGTGAGTTTTCCCTTTTTGTGTGAATGGGTCTACCGGCACAATGCCGACCCATGTAGTTATGAGTAGGAAGACCCGGGGGTTAGCCCTAGGCATACTATGCTAGTATTGTACTCAGGACCAAGGTCCAATGATAGCGGGCGAGTGCCTAAGGATTGGTTTATATGATAGTTCATACTTATTGTCTGTGTGATACATGTATGTGCCTGGTAGGGAGGTGAGTGTGGGCGAGGTCACGTATCTCACCAATAGCAGAGTATGGATAGTGTTCCATATCTCCTTAGCAGCAGAGCAGGGGCGAGGCCTAAGTTAGGAAATGAGTGAGTGGGGGTTGGGCCCGTATCTCACTATCAGAAGGAGTGTGGACGGGGTTCCACGACTCATCAGTAGCAGGACAAGGGCGAGACCCAAGATAAGCGAGGCCTTAGAACAAGATTCAGTAGTATATGTTCAATTATGTGTTGTGGTATGTTTATGTGTTAATATATGTTAGCGGGAGGGGCCTAGAGACAGTCGGCGCCTAAGAGAAACAGATCTGTATCCAAGCGGGGCTCGAAGCCAGGCGGGGCATGGGGCGGCGGGCAGGGGCGGAGTTAGTAGGGGGCTGCCGGATGCAGCGCCCCCTCCAACCATTTTAATTGAAGTGTAAATGTACCAGTGTAATTATAAATTATATAACAAGTCCTTATAGGTTGTGAGAAAAGCCCATTAAGCCCCTTATGTTTTAATAAGCTTAAAATAATATGACGTGAATGATCATAAAAGCTTTGTGTTACGGTGCTTCTTTTAATTTTTTATTAATAAGATAAGATATATTTTAAATTTAATTGTATTCTTAACGGTTTTTGTAATATTTAATTATTATATTATTATAATTGGTAATTTGGATTTTTATAATCATAAGGCAATCATAATAAAAAAACCATAAATTTAATGTCTTCTATAAAATTTTAGACTATATTTTTATTATGATATAACACTATAGTTTAATATATTATAAGGATGTTAGACCATCAACCCCCGTTATTCTTAGATCCTGGCTTCGCCCCTAGCGGCGGGGCCGTTGTAGCGAGCGAGGCCCGAGGTAGTGGGCGAGGCCCGAAGTAGTGGGCGTGGCCCAGTATATGCAGTATGTGATTATGCAGGGTATGTGGTGGGTTAGAGAACTCACTAAGCTTCGTGCTTATAGTTTTCAATTTTGGTTTCAGGTATTCGGTTTTCAGAAGAGGAGCTCAGGAGGGTTGCAGTGCACACACCATGGCAAGTTAGCCTGAGATGTTTACTCTGATAATTAAACAAGTGTCTTGGAAATGAAACTATGATTTTTCATATAAACCCTTTTTGTATGTTTGAATGACTTAACGCTATAAATTAGTAATGTTTATAAAAGAAATTTTTGGACTCGAAATTCGGGATGTTACACTACCAAAACATAACATTCTATTTTTAGTTTTTAAAAAACTACCCATGATATTGAATTGCATTTTGTTTTTCAAAATCTGCCTGAATTTAGCATTGAACTTTTATGTTTTTTTTTTTTTAAAAAAAATACCACTGCGTTAAACTACCTTGATACATAATTGCAATATCATCTTTTTTCAAATTTCACCCAAATATGGCATTCTATTTTCATTTTTTAAACTACCCTTATGTACTATTGCATTTCCCTCTTTTTAAAAATTCTAGCAAAACATAGCAAAAAAATGTTGTTTATTTATTTATTTTTTAAACTACCTTGATACACAGTCGCATTTTCATCTTTTTTCAATATCTACCCAAACATAGCATTCTACTTTAAAATTTTGAAAAACTTCTATTTTGCACCAATGCATTTCGATCTTTTTTGAAATTCTGTCTGAACATAGCATTCTTTTTCATTTTGTTAAAATATACCTTAAATAGCATTGCATTTTCATCTTTTTGTCAAATTCTACCCAAACATAGCATTCTATTATCTTTTTTTTTTAAACATTTTTTATATCATTGCATTTAAAAAAAAACTAAAGATATATCATTGCATTTTCATTTTTTTTTCCAAATCTACTCAAACCAAATATTCTACACTCATCTTTTTCAAAACTACATTGATATCATTGCATTTTTTTCATATCATACCCAAACAGAGCATTGTACTTTATTTTTAAAAAAATTACCCTTATATACCTATGCCTTTTCATCTTTTTTTAAAATCTACATAAACATAGCATTAAATTTTATCTTTTTTAAAACTGCCCTCATATAGCATTTCTTTTTCATATTTTTCAACGTCTACCCAAACATAGCTTCCTATTTTCATCTTTTTTAAATTAACCTTTTATAGCCTTGCATTTTCACTTTTTTTATTTTCATTTTTTTAAAAACTAACCTTTTATAGCATTGCATATTCATTTTTGTTTGAAAATGTACCTAACTTGAACTTTTTGTATTTTCAAACAACTGTGATATTTTATTGTTTTTTCGTCTCTTTTAAAAAATAAACTTAAATATAGCATTCTACATTAGTTTTTTTATTTAAACTATCTTTATTCATTATTGCATTTTAATCTTTTTTCAAAATTTACCAAAACACAACATTCTACTTTCATCTTTATTCATAACTGCATTTTCCTCTATTTTCAAAATTTACCCAAACATCGCATTCTAATTAATTTTTTCTAAAACTACCTTTATATACTATTACATTTTATTTTCATTTTTTGTCAAGTTCTATTAAAACAAAACATTCCTTTTCTAAAAACTAGCCCTGATATTGCATTGTAGTTTCAAGTTTTTTGTTTGTTTGTTTTTTTTTATTATAAATCTACCCAAATATAGCATTAAACTTTTTGGTTTTTTAACGCCACCCTGATATACCATTGCGTTTTCATCTCTTTTTGAAAAATATACACAAACATAGCGTTTTACTTTCATTTTTTTAAAACTACACTTATACACCATTGCATTTTTACCTTTTTTTTAAAAAAAAAAAACCTATCCAAACATAGCATTCTGTTGTTATTTTTCTAAAACTACCTTGATACATAGATGCATTTTCATATTTTTGCAACATCTACCCGAACATAGCATTCTCCCATCAGTTTTTGAAAAACTAAAAATTACCCTGAATTACCTTTGCATTTTCATCTTTTTATTAAAATCCACACACAATTGCATTTTCATTATTTTTCAAAAGTCTACCCAAAAATAGCATTCAACTTTCATTTTATTAAAACCACCCTTATATACCATTGCATTTTCATTTTTTTTAAATATGCATAAACATAACATTCCACTTTCATTTTTCTTTTTAAACTAAAGATGCACCATTGCATTTTCATCTTTTTCCAAAATCTAGGTAAACATAGCTTTCTACTTTTATTTTCATATTATACATATAATATGGCAATTACATCATTTTACATATCCGAGACCCGCTTCTTTGACCAAACTACCCCTACATGTTGTTTTTTGGTAAAGAAAAAATAATTCTTTTCATAGTTTTTGTCCAAATTGCCCTTCATACTCTTTTTTTTTTGGATAAAAATATAAATGATTTACTGTTTTTTTGGTAAAAAAATTATTGATATCATTGCCCAAACTATCCATACATACTGTTTTTTGGTAAAAAAAAATCATGGGCCGGTTTTTTTCCTAAAGGGTTTATTTGTCAGAAAAGTTAAAAGTTTAAGAAGCAGAGAGATATTTGACTTTGCAACAATTTAGTAAATAGTGTTGATTATTTAACCCTAAAAAAAAAAATCTTGATTTCTTGAATCTTGAGGTGACCATGTTTTGACTTTGTCATTAATAGTGAGGTAGTGAAATTTGGACATGTTATGACATTTTTCTGGAATGAAAACCGGTCTGGATATTTCAATGCTTAGCTGGAAGAATATGTTGAGATTCTAGGTGATAGTTGAATTACTTTTAATGTTTAACCAAATATGAAAGCTTTGGAGATTGGTCAGAAGGCACGTGATGCTATCCATAGTTTTTATATACAAATTCAAAAATGGAAAAGAAATAAATTAAAAGTAGGTTGCTATTTGTTGTATTTAGGTGTGTTTGAACATATCAAATAGTGGCATGGTTGGGCATACCAGTGATGTTGAGGCTACTGTTGTAGCATGCAAGGCTGCTAAAGAAGCTGTTAAGGTAAAAGAAAAGATATATTAGAAAATTGTTAATTTGTTTTATGTTTTTGATTGTATATAAAGGAATTTGATTTTGTGAAACAGATGATCTTGGATGCTGTAGATCAAGTGGGTGGAATATTTGTGGTGACTGTTGATCATGGTAATGCTGAGGACATGGTGAAAATGAACAAGAAGGGATAGCATGCTCTTGATAAAGAGGGAAATGTTCAAATTTTAACCTCTCACACTCTTCAGCCAGTAAATTAGCATGTATTGTTTTGTGGCTTCTTTAAACGTTTAACATAATAAGTTAATGGGATAAATGCAAGAAATAGAAATAAGGTTCCATATATTTGTATGTATTATAACATTCTCCTTTTATTTCTTTCTACTCCAACATTACACTTACGCCTTAACTTTTTATTTTCATATTACGGCGTTTTACTTTAAAAAGGTATATATTATACTAAATTACCATATCAACAAAATTCACTTTCCATAGATTAAATGCTCCATTGCGGTGGTAAAGTGGTATCATTCGCACGTTTTCAATGCTATAAGTTAGAGATATTCACATCCGACCCCCCAAATAGATTTAAAATTTGATAACTGTGGATGTAATTAGCCTAGCTAACGCTAGCAATATCAACCTAATTAATAGTTTAAAAATATCATAAAGACTTAATCAGAGTTGGCACCAACAATTCCTCTTGCATCCCCTTCCTTTTTTTTCCAAACCAAAATGTATTCTATAGTTAACACTATGCTACAAAGTTAATATTTTGTACAAAATTCATAGCCAAGCCATCACATTTTATAAACAAATTGTACATATAAGAGTATCTACATAAGATAGACGAAACAAGAAAGATACTACCCCACAACGGTATTTAAAATATAAATGTTCTTACATCTGGCCCCGCACCGAACCCCGCAACGCGGGGGTTCCCCACCTAGTTTTGATAATTTAAGGATGCTAAGTCAGAGAAAAATGAATTAATTCAACAAAATAAAAATCACCAATTAAATGAATTAAATTTAAGGATGCGAAACCAGAGAAAATGGAAATACACTTTTTTTTTATCATGTTTATTATTTTTAAACAACAGTTATTTACAATAATATCATGATTTACATGTTAATTTATCAGATTATGTATTTTGATATTTCTATCCTTTCATTTTCTCATTTAATTTTACCAATTATTTATTTAATTGTAAGTTAACATTTAATATTTTATATAAATTTTGTACAAAAAAATATCTTGTATTTGGAAAAATACTTCTAACATAAAAAGATAATTTAAAAATATATTCAAATTCGACGAGATTGAGTATGAAGAATATCAACTATGGAGACTTAATCAAAAATTAGAAAAAAAAAAAAAAAAAACGTTGATGATACATTTGATAATCAATAAAAGATAACTTATTACTCTAAACTTAATAAGATAACTTATTACTCTAAACTTAATCAACATGTTTTGGTGAAGATGTGAAATAAGATTGAATAAGTCCTCCAAGTCTTTCTTTATTATGAACAAGTCATAAAAAGGAGAAATACAAGCAAATGTTCACCAAACTTTACGGATAAAAAACTAAAACATAGCCTCTATGAATCACAATAAAAGTTCAGAGTGTTGAGGAATTTCATATATAAGGTATAAGGTTCAAATTTTAGCACATCTAAAATCGATAGTGTCCTGCAACACTTGACCTTCCATATTGGCATTAGAGCATGTTTACTGTGTAACATTTTTTTTAACTTCATGTCCTGAACTTATGACCTTCTAACAAAAAAAATGAGCATCCAGTTTATTCGAATCTTGTCCATATTAATGAATGATTTTGCCTTCTATCTTAGAACAAAAATGAGAAATATCTATTGTGCAATGTGACTCAACCGGTAAAAATAAAAGATGCTCCATGCATATCAAATAACAATTGTTCACAACAATGGTGAACAAGTTAGATAGTTAAAACTCAATTGGTTTATAGCTTCACCAAATGCATGAAAAGCCAAAACTGTGATGGGACATTGAATTAAAGATTATTGTCATGTAAGCCTTTATATTTACATAAAATGTGTTAACCATTCACAACGTTGAAACGAGTACTAAAACTATTTACACGTGGAATTGATATAAATTATAAACAAAAAAATGTTATTGTTATTAATAATTAATTGATAAGCAAAAATGAGAAACATCAACAATTATAAAGAAAAAGAAAAAAGAAATTATTCGTTCTTTTAGTCTCTTATTTCTCGATTCCAAACCCTAATGTCGTTCCCAATCAAATTTAGTATCGCTGCACGTCGAATTCAATATAAAATATCTAAAAACTTAATAATTCACTATAAATAATAAATAGTTTCTTGCATAAACAATATACTAGAAATTAAAAAAAAAAAAAATTAAAAAAAAAATTCCAAGGTTGTTTAATGGAATATGTATCCTCGAAACTTTGACATATAAAATTACTTCTCAATTTAATATTTTATGACAGATTGCAAAAATCATTATTTGTTCCAAAAGATATAAACATGATTTAATTTTATCATAATTCATGGGCCTATCAAATTTCTTTAATCTTGAAATATGAAAAGAAAATACCTTTATATAACCATCATCCTCTACAATGCTCCATCAAATCAGTATTGTCTTTTACGGGTTCCGTGTGATCACCATCTTCATATGATTTGTTAGTGCCTAATATTACCGCCACGATTATTAAACATACAACAGTTTCTGATATTAGCGCCACGATTATTAAACATACAACAGTTTCTCAAAATTTAGGGTTTTGTGTATTGACAGAATTATGACTTTTGAACGCTTCCGCTGTACTCCTTCCGTCCCAAATTGATAGTCAATTTTTGATTTTTGAAGTCTTTATTTTTCAATTTTGACCTTAAATATTTTTATTTGTGTTATATATTACTTGATAAAATTTATAACAACGAAAAAACATTTAAAATACAATCCATTCATATATTTTGCACCAATTATTATCTATCAAAATAAAAAATATTTAAGGTCAAATTTGAAGAAGAAATACTTCAAAAGTCAAAAATGGATTATCATTTTGGGACGGAAGTAATATGTGATTTCATCTATAAGGGTGGATATCTGCACCATTTTAATCTAATCTTTTAATATAGTAATTTTAATGTTATAATATTGGTTGTATTGTTCAATAACTTTTAGTTGCTTCTATTATAAAATTACAAAAATGGTCCCTGTGGTTGGCAAATTTATATGCTTTTGGTACAAAACGAAATGCTGGTGCACCACAGGTCCAAAATTGGATATCTTATGTAGTTTTGGTCCTTATGGTTATCATTTTTTGTGGTTTTGGTCCATACCCTACCTAAAATGACGATTATTATAACGCCCTGATTCCCAGGTACGAAATTAGTTAAGAATTTCTTTAGTTTTAAGCCCTACTCGACGAGTAAAGGATGCCCTACTCGTCGAGTAGCGTCGACGCGAGATCGCGAAAATAGTGATCTACTCGCCGAGTCCATAAGGGATTCGACGAGTAAGAGTTGGCAGAAGAAACCCTAAGTCTTGGGTTCTGCCCTCTATTTAAGGAGGCATAAGCCTCATTTGGCCTCCTTGCAGTCAGTAAGAGCTCATAGAAAACCCTAACCATGTATTGTGTCTTTCTTGTGCATTGTAAGCTTGGAAGGAGCGCTTATGGGAGGAAGAACTTGGAGAACAAGGGGATAGGAGCAAGGAAGGAGTGGGAAATCCGAAATCTGCCTCAGTTAGCACCCATTGAAGGTATCAAGTCGAAATCTTTATCTCTTTTCCTTCTAGATCTCATATGGTGGAAATCTAGGGTTTTATGGTTTGAGTAAGGTGATATTGCAATACATGAGCTAGATCTGAAGTTGTAACTTCAGATTTGGACCTTTCCTGAGTTCTAGATTCATAAATTTCCTGTCTTGGTCGTGAATGAGCCCCCCCTCCCCCCCCCCCCTTGTGCATGAAACCTATAAAGAGCTTATTTTTGGCATTAAGAACCTTTTTAGCCATGCATGCACGTAAAGTTTGCAACTTTACGTGAAAGGCATGCCCTGGGAGCTTGGATCTATAATTTGGAGCCATTACATGGCTTAAAATGGGTCTGTAAGGAACTCAACGAGTCGCAAGGGCGACTCGGCAAGTCATATGAAGATAGTTGTGGACTCGACGAGTTGGGTGAACAACTCGGCGAGTCCGATGAAGATAGCCATAGACTCGACGAGTTGCATGAACAACTTGGCGAGTCGGATGAGTTTTCCCCAACTTAGGAATGCGTGTGTATCGACGTGTTACTAGAAGGAAACTCGACGGGTGGCCATTGGGCCTCAATCGAGAATCGTGGGAACTCGACGACTCACCCCGGTCACTCGGCAAGTGGGTAAGGATTTCAGGAAACTCGACGAGTAGCCGAGGGTACTCGACGAGTTAAGGTCAACATGGACTGTTGACCTTGACTAAGGACTTTGACTTTGACCAGGGTTAACTAGTTGGGTTATGAAGTACTCTGTAAGGATGAAGACTTATGAGCATGTTCGTATTATGGTATTAGGTGGTGGAGTCTTTGACGAGTGATCGAAGAGCTGTGATTTATTTATCGAGCTGACATCGACGAGGTGAGTAATCCTCATTATACTAAGGGGTCTAGGGCACCAAGGCCAGTCCATTGGATTTGATATCCTAGTAGTTACTGATATGTTGAGTTTGAGTTAGTGATGCATGCCACTTGATATGCTAGTTTGGTAGGTCTGTAGGACTACCTGTGATACTGATTGATTACCTGTATGTGCATTATCTGTTATATGTTGACATGTTATGTGGGATGGGTTGAGATTGTACTGCTCCGTGCGGTAGCCAACAAACCCTAGAGTATTCCAGATATGAACTGAGGGCTCGGTAGACATTCCAGACTCATACTAAGGACTCGGGAGCATTCCAGATGCGAGCTGAGGGCCCAGTAGGCATTCTAGACTCGTACTGAGGGCTCGATGGCATCCCAAATACGAGTTGAGGGCCGGTAGGAATTCCAGACTCGTACTGAGGGCCCAAGGGGTAGTCCAAATTGAAAAGCTGTGGACCCAGTGCATGTTGTTATGTTTTGAGTGATACGATATGTTAATGTTGATATTGCTATGTGGACTATATGTGTATCAGTATTTTGGGTGTAACTCACTAAGCTTTTGGGTTTATAGTTTCAGTTTATTGTTTTAGGTACATGAGGGGATCAAGGAAAGGCCAAGGCATGATCGTATAACTCCTCCTATTGTGTTTATGTTTCTGGGGAAAAAAAATCTGATAATTAATATTTTGAAAACAAAGTTGTAATGTTTTGATGAACTTGACATGTTTTAAAAAGTTTAAATTGGTTTGAAATTTTGGATGTTACAATTATGCCCTTAATTGATTTTTTTTTAAATTGAGTTCCAATTAATTTATTAATTAAAAAAACCAAAAAAAACCCACCCCACCCCTCTTAAGTCAACACCCCACCCCCACCGCCCATCTCTCTCTCTCTCTCTCTCTCTCTCTCTCTCTAATGTTGTTAAAGTCTCATCACCAACCTTCAACCCACTGCCTCCACCATCGTCGACCATTGCTACCTTAAAAACTTCTATCAACCATCGCCACCACATTTTTTCTGGTGAGACACGATTGGGGCCCAACTATTGCTTGGCATCTAGTCTTCTCCGGCCAGATAGAGTCAAGGGGATCCTTTCTCTCGGTATTTCATTGTTTTCTAGATCCCCAAACATGTAGAGTGCAGTCTGGTTTTTTGTGCATCTTATTGGTTTCACAACATAAACAATGAAAGATCAAACCCATTTCATAATCAACGAGAAAGGGAGGGGCAGAACGTCACCCTTGTAACTATTCTAGCCACCATAATCATTCGCCATCTCCATTCTCTATTAGCATTCGCCCTTGGTTATTATCACAAATAATGCCGCCATAACAACCCTTTGTTTTCAAACTGCAACTCAAGAAAATGCGTAATAAGTGTCTTGGAAAACCACCATTATCATACCACCACCACCACATGTTGGATACGCATCACAAAAAAAATCCTACCTACCCCACCCTAATTGTCGGAGAAGACAACCAGTCAAACTCTTCTCCCTAAATAAAACTAAAATTCAACACTAGACAACACCACACCAAATGAAGAACAAACATGTAACCTGTAACAAATATCAAAACCTGAGAATCTTATCAAGTCAAAAACTTGGCCCCCTCTAGAACCAAAAATCGAAAATAATCAGTTTCGTCAAGAAGGCGTGACAAGCGATGACGGTTGGGGAGATTGTCGACGATGGTTTTCTAGTTCACTAGTGGTGACAAACATTGGAGCTTGTAGAGCTTTTTCTTATCCGGTGATGGGACGGAATAGAGATAGCTCCAACGAGATATGAGTTTCAGCTTTGAGAAAGAGAGGCATTTGGTGGGGGATAACGGTGGAGAAAATGGAGATGGTTGGCGAAGGATGGTGGTGGGGGCGAACATTGATGGCAGGAGGAGGTCAGGTGTAAGTGTTCTTGATGATGTATTTGTGTGTGTTTTAAAGAAGTAGCAGCAGATGGAGGGGGAGGGGGAGAGCGAGCGAGAGAGAGAGAGGGCCCTTCTTTTAGAGAAAATTATCATTTTTTAATATAATAAATAATAAATAAATTAAAATAATAGGAAAAGGAAAATCATGAGGGGTATCATACTCTTTTCAAGTACAAAACTTTCTTCCTATGTTTTATATATATATATATATATATATATATATATATATATATATATATATATATATATATATATATATATATATATATATTAACGACTTTGCAAAAAGAAAAAAAAAACAAAAAAAAAGTGTATAAGGACCAAAATCACTAAAAGATCCAATTTCAAGGAACTCGACGAGTAGCCGAGGGTTGAGCGGGAACATTTGGCACAGGAGTTTTTGAGCTTGAGACAGGATGGAGAGTTGGTAACAGAGATCACCCATATGTTCACCGAGCGGGCGATGTTCTGCCTAGAGTTTGCTTCCGAGCAGTCTAAGATGACCCGTTATCTGAGTATGCTCAAGACTGATATCTGACAGTTTGTGTCTACCCAACGAAGTGATACTCTTCTGGAGTTGCAGGAGGCCACCAGACGGCAGGAGTTAGAGATTGAGCTGCAGCTAAGGGATCAGCGGTCGTCCCCGGTACTGTCACAGCCGGCGCCGAAGCGGTCTTAGACCGCTGATACTAGGACCAGTGGTCAGCAGGGCCGCACTTGTGGGAAGTGTGGCAAGGGTCATTCTGGTGTATGTCGGGCTGGTAGTGGGTGCCACAAGTGTGGCAAGCAGGGGAATTACGCGAAGGATTGTCGCCAGGCCACCCCAGCTCAGGGTATGAGGTTATGTTATCACTACGATCAGGTTGGTCATATGAGGGCCAACTGTCCACTACTTGCCGCCAAGCCGGTGCAGGATGCAGCGCCGACTACTTTGAGGATCACAGATGGGAGACCAGTTAGGGCAGAGCCTCCGAAGGCTCAGGGTCGTGCCTTCCAGCTCACGGCGGAGGAGGCCATAGCAGAACCAGATGTGGTTGCTGGTATGTTTCTATCCTCATCTCGTTTTATTTATCCGTTGTATGCTTATCTGTTGTACCTGTAATTAGGTACGTTTTTGGTGAACTCTTTGCCTGCTTTTGTCTTATTTGACTCGGGGGCGAGTCGGTCGTTCGTGTCTCAGTCTTTTAGTAGGGAGTACCGTGCGCCAGTGGGCGAGTTAGAGTGTCCGTTGCGATTGTCTATTGCCAACGAACACGGGGTTTCTGCTTCTTTAGTTTATCGAGGATGTGACTTGGAGATTTTTGGGGTGTCTTTTTCGATAGATTTGATTCTGATCCCCATGGGGGAGGTGTGTGTAACGTCCGGGTTTCAGGGCTAAGCATTTTTGTCAATGTAATAGTCTAGGTCAACTCTTGTAACTCTTTTTGAAGTAATAAAGATGAAATATTTGAGTATTATGTGAATTATATGTGTTTATTATTTAATTATAAATGTATAATTAATAAAGAATAAAAATGAGCGTCAAAATTAAAGTGTGAGATAATCCCTATATCTCTACATAAAGTTGTAGAATATGTCTCAAGGTTTCCGTGCATATAAGGAACGCCGAAATCCGAGTTATAACGAAGAAGTTATGACCCGTCGAAGTTTCACGACAGAACCGGCACGATACCGGGAAGCGTGAATAGTGAATTTACGATAGAGCGGGATTTAGCCTTAGTGATCTAAACGAAAGTCGTAGAATATGTTAAACTAAGAACATCGATAAAAAGAACGCCCAAATCTGACTTCGTATGAAGAAGTTATGAGATTTTAAACAGACCAATCCTGTCCCGGCTTGTTAAAAATATAACTTTAAAAATAAAGTCAAAATTAGCTGACGGAGTCTAAACGAAAGTTGTAGAGTACGTCTTCACCTACGCGTGGATATAAAGAACGTCAAAAATGGAGTTCGTATGAACGAGTTACAAATTATAATAGCATATTTACGTATTAAAATAAAGTATAAATCATGTATACGTACACATATATATATATACATATGTATATATCATTAGAAAGTTATCGACGATGCGGTCATTATAAGACTAATGTTGAGTTCTTTCGACATTAGTTTAGTACAAATATCATTAAATCCATTTATAATAGTATTATAGAGGGGTGTTTAGTTGTTTATATAACTAAAAGATCATTAAGTAATTATGGAGGGTAGTTGATGTGCACAAAAGTACCCACTAATTTTAATATTTATAACCTAACAAACTTAGACTATCTATGCACTTATAGGCAGTGTACCTAGTCAGATTACAGTATAGCTTAGGTAAGTCGGGTGTCGATCACAGGGAACGGTGGATTAACTTAATATATTTGATTATAGGTTACAGGTTACACGAAAATAATAAAATGGTTTAATAAATCAATTAACAACTCTCGATAAACTAACAGGAAAGCACATCTCTTCAGGTACTTGGGTTTAGATAAATTACACCTTAAAACATAGACAATTGCATACACAAATTCATTTATTCAATGTTCACCGATTCCTAAAATGATTAGATTCGCGTTCACTATAACTAATCCTTTAGCAAACAAGTCAATTCAAACAGTGATCAGTTGATTAAACTAACATGCTTCCTAGTGTTCAGTTCGTATCAAGCAAGACTTGTAAATATAGTTAATCAATGTAGACATTTAATCAACCTCTTGTTGATGGTCATCAAACAAGGCTCACACATTAACTTACTTATTCTCAAGTTAATCCTAGTTTCACATTCGTTATTTCTAGTCTTATAATCTCGATGGTCATCAAAAATCATAAGAGACAAGCAAATCAAGCAGATGTTCAAGCAACTCAATTCTCTTAACAATTAACAGAAAATAATCATCATTAACACATGAGGATCTTTAAACAAGCTTGGCAAGATAAATTAAACACAAATAAACTATTTAATATAGCAATTGGTCTAATAATCAAAGCTTCATTCAATTATAAACACAAAGTAAAAGGTTTTTACACCTAAATCAGAAACTAAATACAGAAAAATACCACAATAGAATGCTAAACATGGTCACGTCAGCAAACCATATGATAATCAACATGTATCCGCTCTCCAATCCTTCCGATCTCCGCTCCCGTTAGCTTAACGGCCTTCCGGCCGCCTTCTAGACCCTCAAAACGGCTTAACAGAAGTTAATTGTCGACTAAATTAGGTTAGAAGTCGAATCCCCTCCTGGTTAGCTAAAAATCGATATTTATAATCTTTGTGGCCGACCTAAGTACGCTGGGCGTACTTAGGATTACGCAGCGCGTACTCAAGATAATCACGCGATCAAGTCTATCCGGTGCAAAGGTGTACGCGGCGCGTACTATTTCCTTACGCGGGGCGTACTCACTTTTTCAGCAATTTTGATTTCTTTTAGCTTCTAAGCCCGGTTCCCGATTCAGTCTTTTCTTTTGTGCTTCATCGGCAACAAATAGCTGCAAAACATAATTCAAAGCATTATGAGTACTTTTTAGTTCTAAAATAGAATAAATAAGGCCAAAATATTAAGATAAAGTGTATAAAAATATATATAAAAATACACATATCAAAATACCCCACACTTAGCCTTTGCTTGCCCCCAAGCAAATTTACTTTTATTTTACCAATATTGCACTAAACAATCCTTTTAAAACTCAGCCATTATGCCAAGACCTCAACGCGTACATTTGTGTCTAATATTTTCCTAAAGTACCCCCCCATATTTTAAATACTCACAATCTTCATAAACACTCGCCCACTTTTTCCGAACAATGCTCATTTTATGCAACCCTCCGAATCCATCCGCAGAAAACCTCCTAACCTCAAGGTATTTTTAGTTGAGCAACCTAAGCATACATATTCTAGAAAATTACAACTTTCCGATACCACTATGGAGCTTTATTTGAATTCTTCATTTCTTTGGCATTTTGATCTTTGATTTCTTTGAATTCACCACCTTATTTGAATTGATTTCTGGTATCTTCAACTTTTTGAATTTCTTCAGAATTTTGATCTTTTGATCTTTACTTTATTTGCTCCAGAATTCTTCAAACTTTTTTCGTAATTCTCCTTTTTTTTTTTTTCATGTAACTCACTTTTTTTTTCACTCAAAACCCTACATGCTTAAGCAGAGGCGCTCAACCTCAACCTTTATTGGTTAATGATAATAATTTTCCTGGATACATTTCAGGTTTAGGCTGCTAAACATATTGCATCCCTCAAACCAAGCGGGGTTGTGTTTTTGTTCCATGATTTCACTAAAATAAGGGAGGCCACAAATGCACTATAACGTATATTGGCTCAACTAAACATTTGAGTTCTTATCGGATCATTTCATACAATATTAGCAAAATTTAAATTATCACTACATTTTTCTAAATTAAACTATTATTTCAAGTTTTAAAATTTTTAAATTTTCCAAATTCTAGCAATTTCATTTTTTTTCTCTTAATTTTAATTTACTTTTACCGATCCCCTACCCCACAATTATTTCATACAATGCCCTCATTGTATGCTAAAACGAATTAAGAACATAAAAAGGGAGAAAAAGGAACAGACTCCCCTGGGTAGTTGTGGCGAGACCGAATGGGGCTGCTACAAGTTGCTTCAAATTTTGCCGAAAGACTGAAAACTGGAATTGCTGCCTCTGAATTTGCCGAAAAATAGAATCAAGACCGCCATCTTCAAAAATGTGGTGCAAAATATTGCAAATAAATGCAAAGTATAGTAACCATGACGTGGGAAAGTGTCGACCACGTCGTCTCGTCGAGAATGACATCCTCTACTCGCGATGAAAAATCCCCCATAACATAGGAAAGTGTCAACCATGTCGTGGCAGCCGGGACGATACTTCTTCCTCGCGTCGAAATAAAACTCTATAGTATGGGAACTGCTCATCCATATTATAAGAGTCAAAACATCGTAACAATGACAATCTTCAAAACGATCGCTCACGAAATAAATATGCACCCCACACTTATGACAAATCATGGGTATCGACTATAATCTTCAACTCTCATACCGCTCTCTCAAGCAACAGTCGGACCTAGCTGCTGAACTTACTGCCAGCTTCCTAAGGGCGAAAATTCTGCAGAAATCTAAACAACCAAAGAGCATCAACATGAAAAACGAACTAAATCAAAGTTTAATTACATACCAAATACTAAAAACTAAACTAAACTAAAAATAACACAAAACAAATAAAAATAAAAAAAAAGATCACTCGTCATCTCCATCATCATGTGGCTGTGTCCCAGAAGTACCGGCCCCATCAAATCGTGACTGGAATGGTGGTGGAAAGGGAACCGAATACTGAAACCCCTGATGGCCAAAGAATGCGTTCAACGCATTCCCATACCACCGCTGTTGCATGTCCACATGTGCAACATACTCGCTAAGACGGTCAATGCCCTGGACCAGATAGCGCATATCAATCTCCCGCTCAGGTCCCTGCTGCGCTCCCCGAGGAGCAGGTCGACGCCGCTGGACCCGTCTCGGCTGTGGCTCGGCAGCACCCTCCTCATCTGCCTCATCATCTGCTCGAACTCTAAAAACACCATCACCTCCCCGCTCTAATACGCGCATCGACTCCAATAGCTGAAGACTCATCGGCCTCATGTCGTGAAACACCATCGATCTCGTGATCTCACGTGTCATCAACTGGTATGATCGAGCTAACCGTGTGATAAAATGCCCTCCGCATATCGGGCTATCTCCCCGAAGTCCCCTGGCCCTCCGTCCCAAGTATGCAGCTAACGCGACTGGAAGGTTCAGGTGCCTCCCTGGAGTAACTAGTGCCCATAGGAAATACAGGTCTGTCGAAGGCACTCTCTCACTATTCTTGTGATGCGTGAGAGACATAGAAATCAACCGGTGCAACATTCGGTATGTAGTAGACCGAATCATCCCCCCTCGAGCTGTAGATGGTGTATACACTCCTCCTGTAATCTCGGCCCAAAATGTGTTCTCATTATAGTCCGCTGGCCGTTCCGTGAGACAGTCAGCAAGGAATGTCGGGAAGTGGACACTCCTTGTCTCGTCGGCTGTGTAAATACCAACCCGAGTAGCTAGCTCTATCACGCTGCATTCCCGGCTCACTCCTCCCAGTCTGAAAGCAAAGGCTGTCCTGTCATCGAGTGGCTTCCTAGGATCATAGGAAACTGTAGCGTAGAACTCCAGCAAAAACTCCCGATACACAGGTTCCTGGACCCTGAACAAACGCGCCCATCCCTGACACACAAACAATTCCACACCACTCGCGTCCGAGTGTGTGTATTGCAAAAATTCCTGGATCAATGCAGCAAGTCCGGTCCTGGTAGCCAATTCCCAATCAAATGAGGGTGCAATATCAATCTCCTTTGTGAGAAGCAAGCTCAAGTTGGTGACATAACGCGCCCGGGTAGCATCGTTCAGCGTTTGCGGAAATTGTAAAAAGCGATGATCGGTCACATCCTCGGGAGGGTTGGTTCTTTGTGCCCTTCGAGCCATAATCTGCACACATTAACACAAAACACAAAACCAAACCAAATATCACAGCATTAATAGATTTTTAAACCAAAAAAAAAATGGAGCTGGATAAGGGCAGTACGCTGGGCGTACGTCCAGCGTACGCTGGGCGTACGTCCAGATGCACGAATCTGTGTTGGTTCCTTTTTGCTTGTTCCCTAATCATATTCAAACTTAAACATCAACACAGCAGGGGCAACAGAATTTTAAAATGTCGTGGTCCACAGGCTGTAAGATAGAATCGGGACCATCTTTAGAATTCCATTCCCATAATCTCGTAACTATTTAGAATTAACAACCACTTAATCAGGGAAACTGCATAAAGTAGTCAAAGAACTCGAAATCAGCCAAGAACTCGAAGTTAGCAGGTTATGCATGGCGTCGTCCCTGAGGTCAAATCGATGGTTGTGGGACGGGATTAAGACGAAATTAAGCTCGAGGGTTTAATGTATTAAACGAAATCGGTCCATTCAAGCCCTATTCAACACATACATTTGCAAAATCGGCCCTAATTCGAAAAATATATAAACCCTAGATTTCAAGCAAAAGCTAAATGCAGCTTATTCCTTTGAATTAAACACAAATCCAAGCTATTGAGTATCCTAAATACTTACTTGTGTGGTGGATTTAACAAGAAAGGAAGCACAATCGAAAATATTTAGGAGCTCTTGGCCGTCACAGTTCGTGTGCGAGAGAGGAGATGTGAAAAGAATAAAGAAGAAGTCAACGGGTCAAGAGATATACCTGGCCGCTGATGTACGCGGGGTGTAACACAAGGGTACGCGGGGCGTAACCCCATCCCCCTGAAATATTCATTCGCGAACCGGGTGTTGAATTACGCTGGGCGTAATGTAACTTACGCGGGGCGTACGTTTAATTTTCTTCCTTCCTTTTTTAATTTAACTTCCTTTTCTTTTAATTATTTAATCTAGGAGACTTAAAACTTATTTATTTCTTCCTTTTTAATTTCTTAAGCTAATGATGACTTCACGATGAGTGATAAAAAAAACGGAGATGTCATAATCACTTATCTTTGTCAAGACCAAACAACAATGGTTGATCAAAAACCTTCGCATGCAAGAATTGGTTTGCGAAAACACCCACTTTCGGGACCCGTTAGAATATTTCCTTTGTTTTCCTTGCACCTTTAACTAAAAGCGGAACAAGAAGTGACCTAACTAGTCAAGAACAGCAAGAGCTCGGTCTTCCACTTAACCACCACAATACGCCTTGCTATACTACGCCTAATGGATTGAGTTGGGCAAATCAACAAAGTAGTAGGCTAAGCAGGTCAAGAATTCCCTAATCGCTTTCATTCTCGAAACCCATGCAGAAAGTAAAGTCAAGCAATGTGTACAATCCCAAATTCCTGCAAAATAAAAACAAGAACCTTCCCGACAAGTGAAATGATATCATCGAAAATCAAACCAAAAATAAAAGCTAAAAATAAAAACTAACTAAAAACAAATAACGAATAATCAAATAAAATAAATTAATGACAAGCCGTTCCCCGGCAACGGCGCCAAAAACTTGATGTGCACAAAAGTACCCACTAATTTTAATATTTATAACCTAACAAACTTAGACTATCTATGCACTTATAGGCAGTGTACCTAGTCAGATTACAGTATAGCTTAGGTAAGTTGGGTGTCGATCACAGGGAACGGTGGATTAACTTAATATATTTGATTATAGGTTACAGGTTACACGAAAATAATAAAATGGTTTAATAAATCAATTAACAACTCTCGATAAACTAACAGGAAAGCACATCTCTTCAGGTACTTGGGTTTAGATAAATTACACCTTAAAACATAGACAATTGCATACACAAATTCATTTATTCAATGTTCACCGATTCCTAAAATGATTAGATTCGCGTTCACTATAACTAATCCTTTAGCAAACAAGTCAATTCAAACAGTGATCAGTTGATTAAACTAACATGCTTCCTAGTGTTCAGTTCGTATCAAGCAAGACTTGTAAATATAGTTAATCAATGTAGACATTTAATCAACCTCTTGTTGATGGTCATCAAACAAGGCTCACACATTAACTTACTTATTCTCAAGTTAATCCTAGTTTCACATTCGTTATTTCTAGTCTTATAATCTCGATGGTCATCAAAAATCATAAGAGACAAGCAAATCAAGCAGATGTTCAAGCAACTCAATTCACTTAACAATTAACAGAAAATAATCATCATTAACACATGAGGATCTTTAAACAAGCTTGGCCAGATAAATTAAACACAAATAAACTATTTAATATAGCAATTGGTCTAATAATCAAAGCTTCATTCAATCATAAACACAAAGTAAAAGGTTTTTACACCCAAATCAGAAACTAAATACCGAAAAGTACCACCATAGAATGCTAAACATGGTCACGTCAGCAAACCATATGATAATCAACATGTATCCGCTCTCCAATCCTTCCGATCTCCGCTCCCGTTAGCTTAACGGCCTTCCGGCCGCCTTCTAGACCCTCAAAACGGCTTAACAGAAGTTAATTGTCGACTAAATTAGGTTAGAAGTCGAATCCCCTTCTCATGGTATCAGGTCGACATCTTTATCTCTTTTCCTTCTAGAATCGTGGGAACTCGAAGAGTCACCCCGATGACTCAGCGAGTGGGTAAGGATTTCAAGGAACTCGGCGAGTAGCCGAGGGTACTCGACGAGTTAAGGTCAACATGGACTGTTGACCTTGACTAAAGACTTTGACTTTGACCAGGGTTAACTAGTTGGGTTATGAAGTACTCTGTAAGGATGAAGACTTATGAGCATGTTCATATTATGGTAATAGGTGGTCGGGTCTTTGATGAGTAATTGGAGAGCTGTGATTTATTTATCGAGCTGACATTTACGAGGTGAGTTATCCTCACTATACTAAGGGGTCTACGGCACCAAGGCCGGCCCATTGGATTTGATATCTAAGTAGTTACTGATATGTTGAGTTTGAGTTAGTGATGCATGCCAGTTGATATGCTAGTTTGGTAGGTCTGTAGGACAACCTGTGATACTGATTGATAACCTGTATGTGCATTATCTGTTACATGTTGACATGTTATGTGGGTTGGGTTGAGTTGTACTGCTCCGTGCTGTAGCCAACAAACCCTAGAGTATTCCAGATATGAGCTGAGGGCCCAGTAGACATTCCAGACTCATACAAAGGACTCGGGAGCATTCCAGATACGAGCTGAGGGCCCAATAGGCATTCCAGACTCGTACTGAGGGCTCGATGGCATTCCAGATACGAGCTGAGGGCCAGTAGGAATTCCAGACTCGTACTAAGGGCCCAAGGGGTAGTCCAACTTGAAAAGCTGTGGACCTAGTGCATGCTGTTCTGTTTTGATTGATATGATATGTTAATGTTGATATTGCTAGGTGGACTATATGTGTATCAGTATTTTGGGGGTAACTTACTAAGCTTTCGGGTTACAGTTTCAGTTTATTGTTTCAGGTACATCAGGGGATCGAGGCAAGGCCAAGTCGTATCGTACAACTCCTCCTATTGTGTTTATGTTTCTGGGAAAAAAAAATCTGATAATCAATATTTTGAAAACAAAGTTGTAATGTTTTGATGAAGTTGACATGTGTTAAAAAGTTTAAATTGGTTTGAAATTTCGGATGTTACAATTATGCCCTTAATTGATTGTTTTTAGACAAAGTCAGTCCCTGCTAATTTTTTTTGATGTAAATGATCCTTGTGGTTTGTAAAACTTGCAAAGATGGCCCTTTTTACTAACACCGTTAGTGTTCAGCCGTTAGGGACTGAATCTAAAAAGGCATTTTCGTCTTTTCAAGTATAAAGGTGCTGAATTCGAGACATTTAGAAAACCACAGGGACCATTTTTGAAGTTTGTTTGGAAAAATAAATTAATTGGCTAAAAGAAGTTGGGAATAATCGAACTCTCGACCTCCCCTTTGCATTCCAAAGCATTAACCACTAGAGCTAAATGCTCACATGGTTATATACTCCTAAAACCGGTATATATTATAACGAAAACGTTAATATATAAATAAAAAAAACATTTTTTTTACATAATTTTTTTCAAATAAAATAAAATTGTATTTTAGGCGTATTATAAAAAAATAGTTTCTTACAAACAATTTGTATGTATTTTTATGTATTTATTTTACGTAAAAAATATTTTTTTTATGTATTTAAAAAATACGTTTTCGTATTAAACAAATGTTTTCGTACACGGTTTTTTTTTTTTTTTTTTTTTTTTTTTTTTATTTTTTTGTTTATTCTTTATGTCAAGAGTAGTATTGATTATCGTTATTTCATAAAGATATGTCACTATTTCTTTTCATCTTCATTTTAACCATACGATTTAGAACTTGCGATTAAGATGAAATGCGTATTTTAAATAAGATATATAACCGAATAGTTTTTTTTATATTTTTTTAAATACATATAACCTAAAACCGGTTTTCAGAAAACCGATTTTCGATTATATGTATTTAAAAAAGATGAAATACGTATTTTAAATAAGAGGAAATACGTATTTTAAATAAGATATATAACCAAATTGGTCCAATCGGTTTTCTGAAAACCGTTCTTCGGTTATATTTATTTAAAAAAACATAAAAAACCTATTCGATTATATATCTTATTTAAAATACGTATTTCATCTTAATCGCAAGTTCTAAATCGTATGGTTAAAATGAACATGAAAAGAAATAGTGATATATCTTTTTGAAATAACGATAATTATTACTACTCTTGACATAAAAAAAACCGTATAACTTGTTTAGATACATAACAAAAGCGTTGTTATATTGTTTCTAATACATATAACCGAAACAATGGTTTTAGAATTAGCTACTTAAAAGAATTTAAACATTTTTTTATGTCATGAGTAGCGTTAATTATTTTTATTTCAAAGACATGAAAAAATATATTTTACGAAAACATATTTTTTATACGAAAACGTATTTTTTAAAGACATAAAAAATATATTTTATGTAAAATAAATACATAAAAATACATACAAATTGTTTGTAAAAACTATATTTTTTTATAATACGGCTAAAATACATTTTTGTTTTATTTAAAAAAAATTATGTAAATTTTTTTTTAATTTATATTTTATTTATGTATTAACGTTTTCGTTATAATATAAATTGGTTTTTAGGAGTAAATAACCAACTGAGCAATTAGCTCTAGTGGTTAAGGCTTTGGGAATGTAAGGGAAGGTCCTGAGTTCGACCCTTGTCCTCCTTCCTTCAGCAACTAAATTTAACTTTTCTAGCAAACTTCAAAAATGGTCCCTATGGTTTTCCAAATGTAACGAATTTAGTCTTTTTATACTTGAAATGACGAAAATGCCCTTTTAGATTCAGTCCCTAACGGCTGAACATTAACGGTGTTAATAAAAATGGCCATCTTTGCAAGTTTTACAAACCACAAGGACCATTTACATCAAAAAAAATTAGCAGGGACTAACTTTCTGACTTTTGGCAAACCACAGGGACCATTTTTGTAATTTTGTCTTGTTTTTATTTTATTTTTAAATTGAGTTCCAATTAATTTATTAATTAAAAAAACCAAAAAAACCCACCCCACCCCTCTTAAGTCAACACCCTACCCCCATCTCCATCTCTCTCTCTCTCTCTAATGTTCTTAAAGTCTCATCACCAACCTTCAACCCACTGCCTCTACCATCGTCGACCATTGCTACCTTAAAAACTTATATCAACCATCGCCACCACATTTTTTCTGGTGGGGCACGATTAGGGCACAACTGTTGCTTGGCATCTAGTCTTCTCCGGCCAGATAGAGTCAAGGGGATCCTTTCTCTCGGTATTTCATTGTTTTTCTAGATCCCCAAACATGTAGAGTGCAGTCTAGTTTTTTGTGCGTCTTATTGGTTTCACAACATAAACAATGAAAGATCAAACCCATTTCATAATCAACGAGAAAGGGAGGGGCAGAACGTCACCCTTGTAACTATTCTAGCCACCATAATCAGTCGCCATCTCCATTCTCTATTAGCATTCACCCTTGGTTATTATCACAAATAACGCCGCCATAATAACCCTTTGTTTTCAAACTGCAACTCAAGAAAATGCGTAATAAGTGTCTTGGAAAACCACCATTATCATACCACCACCACCACATGTTGGATACGCATCACAAAAAAAATCCTACCTACCCCACCCTAATTGTCGGAGAAGACAACCGGTCAAACTCTTCTCCCTAAATAAAACTAAAATTCAACACTAGACCACACCACACCAAATGAAGAACAAACCTGGAACCTGTAACAAATATCAAAACCTGAGAATCTTATCAGGTCAAAAACTTGGCCCCCTCTAGAACCAAAAATCGAAAATAATCAGTTCCGTCAAGAAGGCGTGACAAACGCTGACGATTGGGGAGATTGTCGATGATGGTTTTCTAGTTCACTGGTGGTGACAAACATTGGAGCTTGTAGAGCTTTTTCTCATCCGGTGATGGGACGGAATAGAGATAGCTCCAACGAGATATGAGTTTCAGCTCTAAGAAAGAGAGGTGTTTGGTGGGGGATAACGGTGGAGAAAATGGAGATGGTTGGCGAAGGATGGTGGTGGGGGAGAACATTGATGGCAGGAGGAGGTCAGGTGTAAGTGTTCTTGATGATGTATTTGTGTGTGTTTTAAAGAAGTAGCAGCAGATGGAGGGGGGGGGGGGGGGGGGAGAGCGAGCGAGAGAGAGAGGGCCCTTCTTTTAGAGAAAATTATCATTTTTTTTAATATAGTAAATAATAAATAAATTAAAATAAAAATCGAAAACCATGAAGGGTATCATACTCTTTTCAAGTACAAAACTTTCTTCTTATGTTATATATATATATATATATATATATATATATATATATATATATATATATATATATATATATATTAACGACTTTGCAAAAAGAAAAAAAAAACAAAAAAAAAAGTGTATAAGGACCAAAATCACTAAAAGATCTAATTTTGGACTAGTGGTGCACCCACATTTCGTTTTGGAACAAAAGCACATAAATATGCCAAACGTTGAGACTATTTTTGCAATTTTGTCTTGCTTCTATATTGATCCTTTATATATATATATATATATATATATATATATATATATATATATATATATATATATATATATATATATATATATATATATATATATATATATATATATATATATATATATATATATATATATATATAGAGGCTTAGGTTACTATATTCAAACAAATTAGACAAAACTTCAAAAATGGTTCCTCTGGTTTTCAAAAATATCAAGTTTAATCCTTAAGTTCAAAAAACCTCACAGATGGTCCCCCGTGGTTTCAAAACTTTTAACATTTGGTCCTTCTGGCTAACTCCGTTACTTTTTAGCCGTTAAGTCAGGGGTATTTTTGTCATTTCAATACTCAGGGACCATTTGTGAAGTTTTCTATTATTTTAAACAAATGAAAAAAATATAAAATAATTATTTTAATATATAATGGTCCTCTCTCTCTCTCTCTCTCTCTCTCTCTCAGTTATGATTATAATGGTCCTTTCTTCCGTTTTCCCAGTTTTTTGAATTGGGGATAATCGTTAAAAATTTAACTTTTCAAATCTGGGAAATTAGAGGGTAATATCCAACACCCAGATGTTGAAAGTTGAAACAATTCAATCAAATAGCAACAATTTGAACGAAACTCGTTCTTTATTAAATTTGAAATTAGGGTTCTTCATTCTACCTTCGGTTTGATCTTCAGATTTGAAGGAACCCCTCGAATTTTCGATTTGTTTTTCATTGATTGAACTTTTGGGGATACTGAATGCAGAAAATCATAACGTTTTGTTTAACTTTATGAAATTTTTATGAAGAATTTGCTTGTTTACTAATAAATTGTCTTTCCAATTTGATATACAGATGCATACCTTACAGATTAAAAGGTAGCAACATGGGATCCGATAAGAACTTAGAGGATGCATCAGAAGTTCTTGTGATTAGCGCACAAAGAAAAGGCAAAGGAATGTTGTTCCCGAAGGGTGGTTGGGAATCCGATGAATCAATCAAAGAAGCTGCTTTAAGAGAATCATTAGAAGAAGCTGGAGTATTTGGAACTGTTGAGGTGGGTTCTTGTTCTTCATTCTCGCAACACAAATTTGACATTTTTTTTGTTCTTCATAATCATGATAATTTTCCGCGTAAAAAGAATCTTTCTAAAAAATCCCAATCCTCCTCAATCTTCCAATACCCCTCTTAACTTTCAAAGGACCACCAAAACCTTTTTACCTCTGACAAAAGAGTATGAGAGGCAATGAAATCGATTATGAGTTCTGAGTTATTGGGTTTGAATTTCCGAAACAATAGGTTTGAATTTCTGAAACAATGTGAAGGTTCGAAGCGAGGTAAAATGACTGAAAGAAGGAGACGAAGTATATGGATGGAGATTTATGAAGAAGGAGATGACGATGGATGGAGATTTAAGGTCAACAGAGAGAGAGAGAGAGAGAGAGAGAGAGAGAGAGAGAGAGAGAGAGAGAGAGAGAGAGAGAGAGAGAGAGAGAGAGAGAGAGAGAGAGAGAGGACCATTATATATTAAAATAATTATTTTATATTTTTTTCATTTTTAATAGAAAACTTCACAAATGGTCCCTGAGTATTGAAATGACAAAAATACCCCTGACTTAACGGCTAAAAAGTAACGGAGTTAGCCAGAAGGACCAAATGTTAAAAGTTTTGAAACCACAGGGACCATCTGTGAGGTTTTTTGAACTTAAGGATTAAACTTGATATTTTTGAAAACCACAGGGACCATTTTTGAAGTTTTGTCAACAAATTATTATACATCTATTGTATGCTATGAGAATTACTAAGAGAATAAGTTGTCTACCAATGCGAATACGTTTAACCTTACAAGAATATCGTCATTTTTATGCATTTTCGTTAATTTTTTTTGTTCTTACACATCGTTTTTCAATCATTTTCATTCTGGCAGAATACGGCCCAATAAAACATTCTGACAACATTCTGACACAAATTAGAATAATAATAATAACTGTATAATAATGTTATAGACGATTTAATTACTGAGAACGTGTGTTAATGACAATATTTATGTATTATTGAACATATTCATATTATCAAACCACATATTTTCTTTATCATTCTCATAGCATACGATAAATGTATAATAATTAGTTAGAATACTTGAACCTAACTCTAACTCTCTCTCTCTCTCTCTCTCTCTCTATATATATATATATATATATATATATATATATATATATATATATATTCGGTATGAATGAAAATTTTGGTAGGGATATAAATTGTTTTTTTATGCTTATTTATTAGCGAAAAAAATGAATAAGTAGATGTATCAAAAATAACATAACGCACAAAAAAAAATCTCGAAAAAACATCTCGATACTACATTTTTACGATAATTTTATTGTTAGTCAATAAAATTGTCATAAAAATGATTTTTTTCTTGAGTTACTTGAAAATGAATCATAAATGGTTATTTTTTTTTAATTCCTGTGAATCGTTTTACTTTTGATTTATCTATGATTCATTTTGTAGGTTCGCTAAAAACATATGTTTATAGGGAATATCTTATCTTCCTACCAAAAATTTCTTTTTTATTTGATCTTGGTTATATATATATATATATATATATATATATATATATATATATATATATATATATATATATATATATATATATATAAGGTTCGGTTCACGTGAGACCGTTATATTTTTTGAGACATGGGGACGCAATCGTAGCCATTCATTATTGAGATCAAAAAAAGAAATTTGAAAATAAAAATAAATGAAAATTTTTGAACTTTTTTTAAATATTATTTTCGTCATTTATTTTTTCAAAAAAAAATTCTAAAAAAATTACTGTATCTTTCAAAATATATGTGAAATTTTCGAATTGAATATTATACGGTAAATATTCAAATCGAATTTTTATAATGTTAAAATTTTCTAATAGAATATTATAATATTCTTACAAATCTAAAATTCAAGTACAATATTAGAATATTTTAACATATTTAACAATTTTAGTAGAATATTAGAATATTCAAACATTTTAAAAATTCGATTTGATTATTTTATAGTGTAATATTCTATTATATTAATTTTATTTATATTTTGAAAAAAAACAGTGACTTTTACATTTTCTTTTTGTTGATTTTAATTTTTAAATTTTTTTTGGATAAGTTAAATAACGAAAATAATATTCAATTTTTTTTGGGTTTTTCCTTTTATTTTTCAATATATATATATATATATATATATATATATATATATATATATATATATATATATATATATATATATATATATATATATATATATATATATATATATATATATATATATATATATATATATTATTTTTTTAAATCGCCACGATGAGTGGTTAGGAGTACGTTTTCATGTCTCACAAAATTAGCATTCTCTCAAATGAATATATATATATATATATATATATATATATATATATATATATATATATATATATATATATATATATATATATATATATATAGAAACTGGATCATGTGAGTACTCGTGAAGACACCAAATAAATAAATAAATAAATAAAAATCATAAAATCGAGCATAGTTCTATGTCAGAGAGAAAAACAATTATATCATTAAAATCGAAGCATGAATCATTTTTATGATACATGATTCACTTTTTACGATCCATGATTCAATTTTAATGACCCAATTTTTTTTTTCAATTTTTTTTCTCTTCGATGTAGTACTATGGTCGATTTTATGATTTCACATTTTCTATTTTTATTTTTCATTTTTTTAAGGTGTCCTCACGAGTCCTCATCGAAGAAAGAGTCATTACCGTAACCGGAAGCTATATATGTATAATAACTGTGTAACTGGTAAAAGCAATGACAGTGAATAAGTTTTTTTTATTCGGAAACATGTCATGTTCTATGTAAAACGTAATGAGTTGAAAAGTGCCTATGTTATGGGTGACCACAATTCATGGTTGTTCGAAAAATACTTATTTTATATAATTAATGTCTAAGCTTTAACACAAGCTACATAATCAACGTTATTAACAACTCTAGTGGTTGTAATTATATTTTACATTTTAAAAGATAATTGTGAAGCATTTGTTGAAGTTTTCAAATATAGGGTTGATGCGCAACACACTAATACCATCTAAGGCCTTTGAGAAAATAAAAGTTGATTTAAACCTTATTGGATATATATTATTTTCTAATCGATGAAAATTATCGTCCTTTATCCATTTGGTATTTTGCCTTAAATACTATCACTTGTATCTTGAATACAAAGACCAACTAATGAGTTGAGAAAACACTTTATAATATTTAGTATTGAAATGCTCCATCCTTATGGTACTTAATGTTATAAGGATTTGAAGCCTATGTTAGACTAAAGCTTCTAGACCTAAAATCGACTAAATATAAATTTTTAGAATACTCTAAAAGGTTGCTTATATTATTTTGTACAAACTCACTAAGAATAAGTTCTCATATTCCTTTGAAATTTAGGTTATCAGCAAGCAAGCTTCTAATGGTAAAGAAAGTGGGGTGGGGGTGGGGGTGGGGGTGGGGGGGGAGGGGGGGGGGGGTGGGGGACATGGAACTTGAAGTAGTTTAAGAACCATAACCTGATGTATGAAAGGTTGGCAGTAGTTTCAACTAAGAATTATTGAACATAAATAATTAGTATTCGTAAACATAAATTGTTCGAATATATGGTAGAAATCATCTACAATATGATTAATATGAAATCTCTCATTTATGACTCTTTGCTTGGTGGTCAAACCAAAAAAGAATGGGATAAAATAATAATAATAAAATACAAGTCATTGCTACTACCTACACTAAAGATAGTTTAGAGTAAGCATGGTCGGTCTACAATAATACGAGATTTCTTATTTAGCCATATTCTCACGCATCATACAGTCAATGTTAAAATGGGGGGTTTTGTATGACTTCAAATTGAACTTCATAAACAAACAAAATTAATACCAAACTTAAAAAGTGAAAGACATTTCTGATTCTGATTCTTATACATGTGTTATGTTATAAGATGTAATGTGACTATAATTCATGTTCAATCTAGGTTGGTAATTAGATATTAATAAGCTCTAATATCAAAGTTAACAAAAGTATTTCATTCAAAATGTTTTCTTCAAATAAAACTTCATTTAGTTAATTTATTTCAAATAAGCTCTTGCATAAAATTACTAAATGACATTAAGTTCTTGCATTAATTACCAACAACATCCAACATTCCTCATAAGTTCGGGAATATGAACATCTAATCTTTGATTACACTAATTTAGATCTATTTACAACCAATCAAGTGCATGTTACTAATATCAAATGATAAAACTTATACGAATTTTACAATTTGACTAACTAAACTGATAAGAACCCTAATTCCATTGATCAGGTCAAAGATTACTAGATGATAAACATGAATTCAACTGCAAATTACAATCTAATAATTAACACTTAGGAATCTGGAATCATAAATGATAGAAAAGTTAGCCACACATGACTAAATCAAACTACATATTCTACAAATTTTGATCTTCAAATCAACTTACAAAATGCAAATTAAAGTGTTTCCAAAGTGCTAAGTAATGATATGATCTCCCGAAATCACCCACTTAAAATCCCAAGTTGAAGTTATGTCTAAATATGCTAGGAACCCAAGATAAATCGGAAGTTATAAACTAAAAAAATCACTCAGATCACGTTACATGGCCCGTGTAACACATGCCTTATCATTACATGGCCGTGTAATGATCCTGATGTGCTGAAATGCTCCCAAAGCGCGGCCGTGTAACGTATGCCTTGCCAAAGCATGGGCCGTGTAATGAACTGAAAAATAGCCAATTTCCAATTTTTTCAATTTCTTCAATTTAGCTCTGAAAATTCTGAAACTTCACTGAGAGCTTCCCTCGAACATCCTAAGCATGCTCCAATCTTCAAATCATCCTGCAACATCCACGGAAATTAGTGAAATATCGATAGATCCTCAATAATGTCCCTAAATGCAAGATGCATGAAAGTTACACTAAAAATGCAATGCAATGCTATAGATAAACATGAAATTAACCTACGGAAAGGTGCAATTTATGCACCTAACAAATCTCCCCAAGCATGAACCCTTTCTTGTCCTCAAGAACAAAACAATAATCAACATTGCAAAACGATGAATACAAATGAAAACACAAACATAGAAATAAAAAGAAAGAATGCCTCAAGTTATTTATCCCGACAACATAATCATGATTAAAGAGTTGTCAACCTATACCCTGTACACATATGAATGTACTACATTCCAAATCAGGACAGTAAAAGGCATGGAACACAAAGATTTGCCACTCACTCGGCTTAAATGCATAGAACCATAGTATAAGGTATCTCCTAGTAAATTTTACAGACAAGGCAGGTGGATCGCAATCTATAGGACATGCTCATTGAAGCTCTCAACTCGTGTATGCACTCATTTCATGAATTGAGTTTACTCACTCCTATCAAAGAATCTACACTCGTTATTTAAGGTGGAGGGCACTCAGGCATCGATAAGGCATATCCTATTCTTCTAGTCTTCTCCCCATGCTCGTCAATACCTTGCGGTTGCACAGTCTTTATATCTTCTTCCAAAACCCGTGTTAAGTCTCGGCAATCCATAATAGGAGATAAATCAATGACCATAACAAGAGTGCAAAAGAAATATATACAACAACAAATATACAAAACAAGCAAAATAGAATCGTATAACATGGTTGTTGGCCTCAAAATAAAGTATCAATATTAAACAGGCCAACAAAATTAAACACAAACAAATTTCGTGTGAAAATATCATCATGGCAAATCTGGAAAGGCTTGATTCGGTTCTTTCATCTTCTTTTTTTTATAACTAGAAAACAACATAAATATGTATAAAGACTCAACTTAACTACTATGAAGAAATGAAAAACAAACATAAACTAAAACTCTCTCATTTTTTTATATGTATGAAACTTGAACAAACAACTTGATCAATGGACTTTAGAAGAACCCTTTTATAAATGACATACATTTGTAGAGGTTTGGCTTTGAAATCCGCTATTTTTATGACTTAAAAGGTTTTGACTTTAAGAAACAAATTGGTTTAAAATAACAATAAACTTCTAATATTTACAACTAGAAAACTAAAATGAAAATGATAAACAACTTTAACAACTATCTTTTGGAAAATTGACTTTACCTCGAAATACATAAAAATAAATGTTGAAAAAGCTGCATAAATCCTAATTTTTATTCTTATTTTTATTTATTTATTTATTTATTTTTAAACCAAGCAAAGATCCTATATGATTCAACAAAAAAATCAGTTAATCTAAACTAAATACTACAAAACAAAGCAATAACAAGCATATATACAAATGATTAACAACATATAACTAAGAATCAAACTAGAAAACCAAATGAACTTCTGTGCCGCCTTATGCCTTACCGATTCAAACAATAATGTACTCACGGGTATTTTAAAAACGCCCTATATTTGATTATCACCTGCTATGACTCGAATTATTTAAGAGGAGCTTCTTGTCATAATATACCTACATGCACCGCCACTAAGTGAATTAGCAAATAAGTGTGTTTTCAATAGTTCTAAAGTTTCACAAATTAGTGACACCACATGTAAACGGGATATAAGCAGACAAAACTTTGAACTTGACCGTGTATTGTGACACAAAGTTAAAGGCATTCTAAAGACAAGAAGAAAGAGGAGAGAAAAATGCATGAAATGACCTTAAAAACCTAAATGAGAAGGAAAAATATTTTTGTATTTTTATATTTTATAATTTTTTTATAATGCAATGAATAAATATGCATTTTTTACAATCCAATGCACATATGCACATAATAAACCCCTCCCCAAGCTTAAAAATGTGCATCGTCCTCGATGCTTGGGAAGAGAGTGGGACTGATTACTGAGGAGGATCTTGAGGTGGAAATGATGGTGGATATTGTTGTGGAAATTGTGGATTGTACGGCGGAGGGTAGTTTAGATATTGAGGGTAATAAGGTGGTAGTGTGGGTTGACCACCTAAACAGAGCACCCTATGCATGTCAGTCACAAGAGTATCCACATGTTGGTTGCGAGCTTATTGATGTCTCTAAAGGTATAAAACTCTTCTCTGAACTCCACCAATTCATTATTTATCTCAAAAATACTATCATAAAGTTCAGAATAGCCAGGATGCAAACCCCTATTATCTTCATGGAGCTTATGAAATTCTTTTATATACATGCCATGATAGGGATGCGTGACCGGCTCGTGCTACACCGACGCAGCAACATCAAGAATGGATGTATCAAGAATAGGCTTATCCTCATTAGAATTAGAATCAGGCTAGGGCATCGGGACACCTAAATTGGACCTAAGGTGCCAAACAGTGTTGTCTACGGGATTGTATAAACTAAGAAGCTGGTTATTTTGATGATTAATACGGTGGTAGTCACGACTATCGATAGCCCAATAAACGTCTTGTGTTTCATCATCTAAGTGGAACAAATGCACGTGTCACAACTAGCATTTTTGCTAGGAAATTCTATTCTCATGTACACATCATCTATTGTAAGGCATGTACTCTAAGTGAATATCATGCTATATGCTAACATGAAACCATCCATTTGAATCCAAACTCTCAATTTAAGTTCAAAACCTAATACAATACATCTCATATGTTCAACTATGGATTGAAAACCTTAGAAATACCGGTTCAATTTAATATGGACTAGGATCCTCTTATTGGGCCTAACGGAGCAACAAACTTTCAATTTGACTATTTTGGGCCAAGCAACCCTAATTGGGCTCTAATTGATCCCATATTCATGAAACTAAAACATTATGGGCCATGATGGGCCATAACTAGTTTCAATAGCCCTAATGGGCTGTAAACTACATTATTGGACTTCTATTTGGCCGTTAACATCAATGAAAGCCCAATGGGCCGAGAACCATCCATTTGGGCCTCATGATATCAAAATTAAGCAAGTATGGCCCAAACTATTCTTTTCTTCTTCCTCGTTCTCAGCCCAACTATAAAAAAAAAGAGAAAAATCTAACTAATCTATACAAATGACACCTCATTATGGACTATAGGTTCCCTAGACACATTACCCTCCATGTAATAAGAAATCCGATGTTTCGATGCAACATCACTTCAATATTTACATCCTTCTCCTCTCTTCTTCATACTCTCGGCCATAGGAGCCACCACCACCATATCCATTTTTACTTCAAACTCATCTTAAAATCCTCTCATTTCCATCTAAATCATCAAAGAGAAAAATCCTCCAAACATTCCCAATATCGTGTGGGTGTAGGTGTATTCAAGAGATCTTTTTATCCATGACTACTTCCAACTTCACTCGTATGGTAAGATGATGTAAACTCAAAGTGATTTATTTCATTTTATTGTAGATCCATCCTCATGAACTCACGTTTTCATGAATCATACTCTTAAAAGTTCCTAGGATTCGAAGATCCCATCAAAGGAGTAAGCTAGGCCGAAAACAACAGCATCTTCTCTTCATCAAAACCGATCCAAACCCCAAAAGTGAGTTCATACCCCATGTTTTATGGTTTTTACTAAGTTTTGGGGGAGAATACAAGTTGTTTTGTGTAGATCTATCTGTATATGCATGACTTTGTGTGTTTTTTTTATGATTTATTTGGTAATTATGTGTTGTTTAGTTCATAAATTAAAAATATCTTAAAAAATATGAAGTTTATCACTTAGATCTTCATAAAAACCATGATAAAAGTATATGTTGTCATGTAAACTTGTAGATATGAGATTTATACACTCAAAATAGCAAAAACAAGTGTTGTTTTCAAAAATCTATAACTTAAACTCAAGAATAAGCTTTTAACAGAAAAGTTTTGGTCTAGTTACAGACTGTTTTGACCAACTTGATGATAAAATTTGTCAAAACCGTTTTACATGCAAACATTTCAAGTTTATACCTTTAAAATTACTATGCTCACGCGGTCATACTATTTTTCTACAATTTTTGGTGATTTTTACAAAACTGCCTATCATTTTAGGAAGAATTTCAGACCAGTATGTGAAGATGAAAATTTTCACACTGGTTTGAGATCGCTAAAAATTATAATAAAAATTATGAGGAAAGTAGACTCATTTTCTAAACTCTCAGAGTTGACAGATCCAAATTTCAACTTACAATGATTTTCCTATAATTTTTATAAAAATAGAGACGTAAATGCCAAAAATCAAAAAAATATTTTAACTTACTAAAAGTGTTAATACGTTTGTTAGATGCAAGTTTATATGACTTATACATATTTTTAAATCATATAGACAAGTTACCTTATGTGCATTTAATATATATATATATATATATATATATATATATATATATATATATATATATATATATATATATATGATTACAAAAGTGGTATTTTTAAGTCAATTTGACAAATAATTGAACTAACACTAGCAATAAAATAACAAACGAAACAATTTTGCCATTCGTATAATATTGGGCCTTAGTGGCCCATTAATATGCTTGATAGGTACTAAATACTATTTATATGGTTATTGGGCTTCATTGACCAATTAACATGCACAAATGACCTTAGATACTAATTTCGTGCTATTTGGGCCTGTAAATACCTTACATGTGAAATGAGCCTTAGTTGTCCTTTTACATATATTTTCGGCCCCTATTATATAACCTCATTCCTTTCGGGCCTAAAAATGACTTACATGCTTAGTGGGCCTTAGTTGCTCAGTTACATGGTTCATTGGACCTGGAATGAGTTTTATATGTTTTTCTTCCTGTAAATTCGATTAAGGATCTAGTGAGACGTGTCGGTTGACACCTATTGAGTGTATGATCGTAGCCTTTAGTTATAGACAGAGTCTCTTGGAGGGAGAACGGGGATTTGTGTATAGATCTATATGGGGATGACACCCTACACCTGAGCTGTTCGCTACAGTTAGACTAAACCAGTCTAGGGTGACGAAAACCTTATTCTATTCCGTCGGCGTCCAACAACGCCATGACAGGCGAAATTGCCATTATCTAGCATGGTTATAATGACTCACTTAGAGGATTTAAAATTATAAATTTATGGGAGACCGTTCTCTTTTCTCTTGGGATTACTCGGGAACATACTCGCGCTGGTACTCGACCTCGGGGGTTGACATACGAGTATTCTCTTTTACAGACAACATAGGTTGTCTGGAGGCATTCTCTTTACATTCTCTTTACAATCTCTTTACATTCTCTTTACTTACTCTTGGGATACTACTAAAGCAAAACACACATGCATTAATACAAGATCGCACACAAACACACTAAACTATTTTAAGAAAATACAGGATTTTCTTGTGATTACAAAGTTGGACAAATCATTTTCTCAAAATATGCTTATGAACTCACCAACATTTTTATGTTGAATTTTTTTAAATTAACTTGTATTCTCAGGAAACCGCTGAAGCAGGTTGAGCTGAACAATTTAATGGATGTGTTGTTATAGTTTGATCCATCGTACTTTTATATTTCTATCATGTAATAATTAAACACAATACTCGATGTAAACAATGTATGTTGTTGTATTACATGTGTGATGATGATGATGTTATGGTTCAATTATATTTTATGTGATGATACTATAAGGATGAAGTCACGCACATGCACTCTGACGTTTCCGCCGTCTAGTTCTGGGGTGTGACAGATTGGTATCAGAGCATTGTTTATAGTGAACTAGCATATCTAATCATACAAGATATGCAACTATAAATACAGTGGGACTAAACTACTCTGAACATAACAATTAAAATACATACCTATGTGTGCATTTTAGAGTAATAACAAAACAAGAACAATAAAAGTCTTTGGAGGATTTGAACATCGCGATTAAACGCGGGCAATTATGTAGTCGTATTGGGGGTGAATGTAGCCCGATCAACTACATTCATTCAAAATACGACTAACATGTGCTCGGGAGTAATCGTGATGGACAGTGAATCAAAAACATACCATCTAATTATCCAAAGAACATATAGAACCAAACCTAAACAAAATTAACATACTATATGGGTTTCTGGTGTGCTATTTGTTTCTAGTATTTATACACTTTCGTGCAGACACTATGGCTGGGTATCATTAGCTAGGAGACCCCTATCTCCCTAGTCAGGGGTATGCAGGGTGGCTTGACCTAGAGGAAGACCCATAATAAGACTTAGAGGAAGAACCAGAGGAGGAACATGAAGTTGAACTTGTAGATGGACCCGCCGAGCCAGTGGTGGACCTCGAAGAGGAAGATCTCGAGGGCAATGACGGTGATGAATCGAATGCAGAGTCCGAGGTCATCAATCCTTAATACATGGACAGAGTACCGGATTATTGTATTGGCCCTGATGGTCCGATGCACCATGGGCACACGATATTAGGAGATGGAGTCGCCAGCAGCGGATACGGCCGCCTTACGGTATGTACCAAGGTCTTTTCGATCTTAGTCATGGAGGACCAACTGACCGGGCCCTCTCAGACATGGTCTGACGCACCCGAGACATTGGCAACCAAGCTCAGGACACCCCAAATCAAACGGACCAAATGTGGGCTACTATTGAGAGTGATGAGAGACAAACACAGGAAGTGATCAGTCTGGGAGGCACGACTACGAGACACCGAGCGATAAGTAGCCCTTCTCCAGGGTGCATCCACTTCATCAACACCACTACCAGACAATTTCTGCCACGATTAGGATCAACTTCCCCCCCACTACTATCCGTTATGACTCTCTTTTGTGTACTAAGATGGTACTCACTAATGAAACAACTATTTGTTCTTCTTATTTCGTGTTATTGCATCAGTTCACATATATGCATAACCAAACCCCCAAAACCACTAGATACTCAAGGATCTCGAGACCAAAATATATCTATGTACTCTATGGATAGACTTAATATTCGTGGAAAACCTAAGATTACTTACCACCATAAATACATCATAGGGATGTAGGTTGAAACATTGTGAATCATACAACAAAATGAGAAATTATAGAGTACAACCAGAAATGACCATCGTTACTTACAATCTTGCTTGTCTTCATGCAGTAGAAAATGTCATCCCACGGAGATAACAAGCATACCCGTGAGACACCAATCCTGCAGATGGACTCTGCTACATTCCAAGTTGCTGTAACAACTACCGTAACCGCTGCTATGGTACAACTCAATGCAAACAACACCAACAGTGGTGGAAATGGTGTCGACAACTCCAAATGAAGTAACAACCACGGAAACCAATGAGTAACAACTTATCAAGGCAATCCAAACCCCAAATATAAGAGCATGAAGAGAGCATCTGGAAGCGAGAGACAGGGATAGCCAACTCAAGGATCCTCGAAGAAACCATATGTTGATGTTGTCCATGCGACCATGCCACATACTGTTGGATAAGGTGTTTAAGTCCATAACTATTTCTGGTAAGTACTTGACCCGACCTGACATGGTCCATTTGAGTTGCATGGCACCATGCAATTGGATAGACTAAATGAGAGAAATAACACTTGGAGATTATTAATATATTATAAGTTCTAATATATTAATAATATTATTTTATTTGTTTGATCAAGAATTAATTTAGAGTTAATTAAGTGATCAAAAGAGAACTAATTAAATATACGGGTTGATTATGTAAATCCTCCATATCTTTTATAGTGGGCTAAGAGGCTCCATGGATTCTCAAGTTGGGTTCCACCCATAGGATGCTCCATGGGAATTACAAACCCATGGGTCATGGAAATGAAGAGTCATGACACATTAGGGTTTACATGGTGTAACCCTAGAAGTGTCAACACTATATAAGAGTCCCATTCTCCACCAAAATCAGCTACACATATGAAACAAGAGGGCTAGGCCGATTTTAAGAAGTGTGTGTTCTCTCAAAAGTCTTTCCAAGAGCATTTGGTGTTGTGTGAAGCATTTGAGGCATCACACTTGGGGTGCTAGGCTCACAAGGTTTCAAGGAACATAAACAATAACAAGGTAAGTTATTATATCTTTCATTCAAGTTAAAAATTGTTCCCCATGTATGCTAGATAGGAATATAACCTTGGAATTCAAATTTGCATGATAGTTAGACAAACATAGATCCAAGGTTATTAGGGTTGCATGTACACTTAGGAAGTGTTAGAATGCTCAAAACCCATCACATACTACATCAACACCAACAAGACCATATGATGGAAGCCTTCCAAAATGCAACAAGTGCAGTTTCCATCATAAGGGAGCTTGCTGGAAGCTGTATTGCAATAGATGCAACAAGAAAGGACACACTTCCCACTACTGTAAGACTCTGGCCCAACATACCACTCTAACCTTTGTATCTGTAATAAAGCCAGTATGCCACAAGTTCAGTAAGTTGGGACATTTTAGGAGGAATTGTCTAACAAAGAGTAATGATGGGGAAATAGGAGGAGTTTAACAATTGGACGCGGAGAAACAAAAAAAGGAATCCTACCTAAATTTTCGGTATTTTCTCAAACAACAATAGTTAAGCATCAAAGCTTACCATATCAATTAAGAATCACCAAATTGCTATCTCAACTGAATAAAAACTCTTTGAACCATTACAATAAATCCTCGAACGCTCTCTAACAATTAGGCACGCTAACATTTAGGTGAAAGACACTACACTCCTGCCTACCCCCACGATAATGATAGAGAAGCCGAAACCACAAAAGAGGTATATACATAGGGTGCACTCTCACGTTAAATAATCATTCATCCTCAATCAATTTGAGGTCAGTAGATATTAGGAGCTTTTATGTGCTAATAGGAATGGATTGGTTAAGCCCTACCATGTTGACATTATGTGCCATGACAACCACGAAACCCTAATAATCTATGGTGATAAACCTGGATCCAATCTTCATCTTATCTTATGCATCAAGGCACATAAATGCTTTCACAAGAAGAACTATGCTTTCCTAGCTCACATTGTGGAAAAAGACAAGGAAGAAGTAAACATTAAAGACATCCTAGTGGCATGTGACTTCTCGAATGTATTTCCTGAAGACCTTTCGGGAATACTCCCCCCCCCCCCCCAGAAAGGTAGGTCGAATTCCGAATCGACCTAATACCAAGAGCCACATCAATTGTAAAATCACCCTACAGGTTAACTCCTACCGAAATGCAGGAGTTATCTAGTCAATTAAGCAAACTGTTGTGCAAACAATTCATCAGACCAAGCTTCTAACCCTGGGGAGCTCCATTATTCTTCGTCAAGAAGAAAGACAGATCCTTCAGAATGTGCAACGATTATAGGGAATTGTATAAGCTCATTATAAAAAAAATTGATACCCACTCCCTCAGATTGACGACCTATTTACCAGCTTCAAGGAGCTAGTTAATTCTCCAAAATAGATCTAAGATCCGGTTATCATCAACTCCGAGTTCGAGAAGAGGACAATCCAAAAACTGCTTTCCGAACTCAATATGATCATTTCGAATTCATTGTGATGCCTTTCGGTCTAACGAATGCCCCTGCGGTATTCATGGACCCCACGAACCAAGTTTTCCACTCATTCTTAGTCAACTCTTTAATTATTGATAACGTACTCGTCTGCTCTCGAAACGAGAATAAACATAGTCAACAACTACAGACGGCTTTGGAGGCATCGAAGCTGGAGAATATGGCGAACAAAACACTATCGGGAATGAAAAAAAAATCTCGAAGTCAAAAAGACGAAGCTTATTATTACAAAAACTAGATTAGGCGCTAACTGGATGATCGTCATTAGGTTAACCAAATCTGCCCATTTCCTGCCAATAAAGGGATCTTACAAGATGGAAAGGTTAACTCAAACCTATATAAAAGAGATCGTGAGACTTTATGGGGTACTAGTATGTAACGCCTGTGTTTCTGGGCTTGCCATTAATGTTGATATAATAGTCTAGGTTAACCTTTGTAACCCGTTTTGAAATAATAGAAGTGTATTATTTGAGTATTATGTGTTTTGTGCTTAATTGCTTAATTATGTGATTTGATTAATTAAGAATAAAAATAAGTGTCAAAATTTAAGTGTAAAATAAACTTGATATCTTTGGATAATGTTGTAGTAGTTGAAACGAGGTTTTCGAATATATAAAGAACGCCCAAATCTGACTTCGTATGAGGAAGTTATGATTTTCTGAAGTTTCGACTTAGCGATGTGCGGCCCGAATACCCAATTTGAGATCGAGCGGTTTTTAGCCGAAACATTCTAAACGATAATCGAAGATCTCGTTGTTAGTAGTAAAAGGATGAAAAGCTAGGCGAGAACGGACGTCGGATGAAGAAGTTATGAATTTATAACGAAGTTTTTCTGTCCCGGCCTACTAAAAATAAATAATAAAAATAAATTCAAAATTAGCCGATGGAGTCTAAACGAAAGTTGTAGAGCGTAGTCTCACCTACGCGTGGACATAAAGAACGTCGAAAATGAAGTTCGTATGAAGAAGATATGAATTTTCGAAGTTTATTAATTATTTAATATTTAAATTGAATTCCTAATGTTGGTATTATCCGAAGAGGAGTCATCGGATTCATCCGGAGTACGCCCAACGTATAGCGAAGCGTGACGTCCCTCGCACTCGAGTTCTTCGGATGACGTATGCCATGACGTTTCGGACGCGTGCGCCCCGCGTACGCCTGTACACCCAGCGTACTACGAGGCTCCAGCCTCCTATAAATAGGATGCGAGGATGCCGAGTTCTTTTACTATTTTTCTCTTTTCTCTCTCCCGTTTTGCATCGTTTAGCGTGCCATTTATACCCCGAAGCCCCGGTAATATTCCCGAGCCCTGAAGCAAGATCCGAAGCCCCGAGAATCCCGAATAGCGTTATTCCCGAGCCGAAGCTCTGCCCGCGAGAAGTTCGATTTTGTGGAGAACTTCCAGATCTATGGAGAAACACTACTTCTGCAAGCCGTAGTGCTTCTCGATCATCTTCTGATCAAGTGAGTGTGTAGTTACTTTCTTCTAACGCATAATTATGAAGTATTTTATATGAAATACATGTTATGTGTATAATTTTGTGGTTATGTGTGTGAATGTGTATTCACTCTCTTCTATCTCATAGATCTGAATTATTTTCTATGAAATACGTGTTATGTGGGTGTGCCTCATCTGTTATGTGGAATATATATTGAATGAACATGCTATAATTGTTTTAAACTAAGTATGAAAATATATATTTTTATCTACTAATATGTTGGGTAGAACATGGGTAGATAGTTGGTGTGTAATAAACAAATGAGAGGCCTCGATGTTGTTGTTGTTGATCTAGTTATTCAGCGGAGTATGGATAACGACCATGGTCTTTTCTAGCCGTGATTTTGGGGATGTCACAGTTGGTATCAGAGCATTAGTTTAAGCGAACTAGGAATTTGTAGGATTTCTAGACTTAAACTTAGAATGCTAAGTGAAATTTTGAGATATGTGTCTGTTATGTTTTAGACACGAGCACTAGTTTATTTTAGGAAAGTTGCCTAAAATGCTTTATGTGCTAAATGTTATATGTTGCCATATATGATATTATTTGTTCGGATCTATGGTCTGTTGCCGACCGGATCTAAAAACCTTATGTGTGTAGGATTCTAAGCGTACGTCTACGATATTAGAACTAGCATGTAATCGTTTCGAAGTGATAAGGATGATTTGAATATCTATCGTGAATGAGGATCTAATTTCACCTTATTCAGTGTATAAATCAAAAATGGTGAGAATAAGAAGTGGAGTTGGAAATGCTGATGAAAACAGGAATCAACCACCAGTGATTGAGCAAATACCTGTCGTAGCAGCAGCACCTGAGCCAATAACCATGGCTTGTGTGCAAATGATGATTCAAAAAATGTTGGATCGTCAAATGGAGGAGACTAGGCGGTTGCTTCAACAGAATCGTGAAGAACTGTAAACTCATGTGGAAGAGCCTGAATTAAATGAAGGGCACTCGGAAGGTGGAAACTTCAGTGGGTCTATTGGTCAAGCCAACCCACCGATAGTTAGGCAAAACAACCATGATGGAAGGGATGATGGAATGGGATGCAAGTACAAGGACTTTCTAACTTGCAAACCATCGACCTTCAATGGAAAGGAGGATCCGATTGGAGTTATGGATTGGATCTTCGAAATGGAGTTAGCTTTCATGACTTGTGGCTGTAGAGGCAAGTTGCAGACTATCTATGCAGTGCGTCAGTTTCAAGGTGGAGCCGCTCGTTGGTGGAACACTCTAGGGAAGACTTTAAGCCCTAATGAGCCACTGCAATTGATATGGGCAGAATTCTTGGTGCAGTTCAAATGCAAGTTCTGTTCGGCCCAAAATTTGTTGGAGTTGGAGAATAAGTTTTTGGCATTGACGAAAGGCAGCATGTCAGTTGATGAATACACCAATAACTTCACCGATAAGATGGAGTTTGCCTTGCGTATCGTCCCAGACGAGTTGACAAAGGTGGACCGGTATGCGAAGGGACTCCTATGGGAGTACGAGGTGCCAGTACGTCAGGCACATACTCTAGAGGCAGCTATCTGGGCTGCCAAGTCTGTTGAGAACATGATTAAGGGGAGAACCACCAACAAGGTTGAGGTTGGTGAGAAGAGAAAGTTTGAGGGAACATCTGGTTCCGGTAAGAAAAGCAAATTTTCGAAATCTGATTCGAAAAAGTTTGGTGGAGGAAAAGGAGGAGAAGCGAAGTGGTGTGATAAGTGTAAGAAAAAGCACTTTGGGAAATGTAGTGAGGATAACCTGCTACAAGTGCAGAAAAATTGGGCATTTTGCCAATGAGTGTCCGAATAACAAAAGGATGTGTTTTGGTTGCAATAAAGAGGGACACATTTTGAAAGACTGTCCGAAGAAGAAGGAGACAGCTAAGCCCAACATTCCACCAAAGACGAAGGCAAGAGCCTTCCAGATGACACTTGAGGTTGCGAAAGATGAAGCCGATGTCGCTTTAGGTACCTTTATCGCAAACGAATTACCTACTCAAATTTTGTTTGATTCTGGAGCCAACTACTCCTTTATTTCGCATGAGTTTGGTAGAAAACTAGCTTTGCCTGTTGATAGACTAGATAATGCTTTATTAGTTGAAGTTGCTAGTGGCAAGTTTGTACCTGTTATCCATCATATGAAAGACATCTTAATCGACCTTAATGGGAATAAGTTTCACGAGGAATTATTACCTATCGAACTTAATGGTTTCGACATCGTTCTAGGAATGGATTGGCTTAGCGCCAATGATGCCAAAATTGTATGCAAGAAGAAGATAGTTAAAGTAAACCCGCCTGGGAAAGATTCATTTATGGTGTATGGGGACAAACGCAGGGTAAATTCTGGAATCATTTCCCTAATGAAAGCCATAAAGTGTTTGACCAAGGGGTGTACATCATATTTATCATTCGTGATCGATGCTAAGAAGGAAAAGAAGGTGATGCAGAGTATACCAGTGGTGTGTGGTTATCCGGAAGTATTTCCCAAAGATCTTCCTGGATTACCGTCTGATCGACAAGTGGAGTTCCGTATTGACTTGTTACCAGGAACCACGCCAATAGCAAAAGCACCTTATCGATTAGCACCGACGGAGATGAAGGAGCTGATGATGCAACTTCAAGAGTTATTGGATAAAGGTTTCATTAGACCTAGTTCATCGCCCTAGGGAGCTCCGGTGTTATTCGTGAAGAAGAAAGATGGAAGTATGAGAATGTGCATTGATTTCAGAGAGTTGAACAAGGCAACAATAAAGAATAAGTATCCGTTGCCGAGGATTGATGACCTATTCGATCAACTACAAGGTTCAAGTTATTTTTCAAAGATCGACCTGAGGTCAGGATATCATCTGCTGAAAGTAAGAGAGCAGGATATAGAGAAGACTGCATTCAGAACACGATATGGACACTACGAGTTCTTGGTTATGTCGTTTGGACTAACCAACGCTCCCGCAACATTCATGGATTTGATGAACAGGGTTTGTAATCCATTCCTGGATAAATCTGTGATAGTGTTCATAGATGACATTCTGATTTACTCAAAGAGCCAAGAAGAGCATGGCAGACACTTGCGAGAAGTTTTAGAAATCTTGAAGAAGGAGAAGCTGTATGCTAAGTTCTCCAAATGTGATTTTTGGATTCGAGAAATCCAATTCTTGGGTCACGTGGTCAACCAAGAAGGGATAATGGTTGGTCCAGCAAAGATTGAAGTTGTGATGAAGTGGGAGCAACCAAAAAGTCCCACGGAGATTCGAAGCTTTTTAGGATTAGTCGGATATTACCGAAGGTTTATCCAAGGCTTTTCTTCGATCGCTAGTCCATTGACAGCTTTGACCCACAAAGGAGCTACTTATGCTTGGAGTGATAAGCATAAAGAAGCATTCGAGAAGCTAAAGAAGAAACTATGTGAGGCACCGATACTTTCTCTACCCAATGGAGTTGAAGACTTCGTTGTTTATAGCAATGCGTCTAGGGTTGGATCAGGTTGTGTTTTGACCTAACAAGAAAAGGTGATCACATATGCGTCTCGACAATTGAAAGAGCATGAAAAGAACTACTCGACTCATGATTTGGAGTTGGCAGCGGTAGTTTTCGCTCTAAAAATATGGAGGCATTACCTCTATGGCACGAAGTGCAAACTTTTTAATGATCATAAGAGTCTCCAATATCTCTTTACCACCCCGGTAAAGCTAATGTTGTTGCTGATGCTCTCAGTCGGAAAGTCAATCTTGAAAGGAAAAGGCCAAGAGCGTTGAGAATTGAAGTTGTCTCGACAATTGTGGAAAGTATAAAGAAAGTTCAAGAGGAAGCTTCTGAGAAGAATGACCAAAAGAAGGAACGTTTGGGAAAAACGTTGGTGTTCGGTATTAACAGTCATGGACTGAAGGTGTTCCAAGATCGGATTTGGATACCTAAGACAGGAGGAATCAGAGATCTTCTGATGGAAGAAGCTCACAAGACCATGTACTCGATTCATCCCGGTAGCACTAAAATGTATAGGGACCTGAAACCCTACTACTGGTGGCCGACGATGAAGCTTGATGTTGCAAGGTATGTGGCCGAGTGTGTGACTTGTGCGAGATTCAAGACACAACATCAGAAACCGTACGGGAGTTTAGAACCATTGCCTGTGCCTATGGGTAAGTGGGAAGACTATCACACCCCAAAACCAAGAACGGCGGAAACGTTCTGGGGCGGAGGACGTCATGTATAATATCAACAACAATGTAAAGTAGTAAACAAGCAACAACATCATCCATTGCATTAATAATATAATTATTATACAAATGTATTCTGTCAAATTTTTGATAAACACTAAAGCATAAATCAAAATGAAAGATAAGTCTTGAACAAGCTCCATTTTCCTTTCTCCTTGCATCGGTACCTATCTATGATGACCTGAGGATACAAGTAATTTTGAAAGCGAGTATCAGCTTTGAAGCTGGTGAGATCATAAGTATTTAGTGTCTTAATTTGTATGTAAGTATTTGTATGTAAGAATTTGTAAGTATATTTTTTGAAAGTGTATATGAACTGTAAGTGTTTGAAAAACCCTAGAAATCCCTATGATTCCTACTAGTACATGAAGGTGTCTTCTACCAAGACCTAACTGTTCTGAATGTAGCCTTCTACCAAGGCATCTAGTGTCTGGATGTGTGTCTCGTGTAAGAGTATGTATTCTCCCAAGTATAACTATCATTAACAAAAATATAGTCTCTACATTACCGTGCGTCGTGTGAATGTTCACGAAGTGAATGAAATGGGAAAATGAACTAGTACTATGGTGTAGTGCTATAAGAACTACAGCCGTACTAACTACCTTAAACCGGATATATATTAAGACATTATGTGATAAATTGCACCATACTATAGACTGGTAACAACGACAACGTATAGTCGAAAATAAGGTATGACGTTTGGCACCTGCAGACCTGATGGTACTGCTGTAGCTAGCAGCAAGGTGTAGGATAGTCAATCCAGTATAGATCTATACGCAAACTCATGCTCTCCCTTCTAGATACTCTGGCTACAACCCGGGGCATGACAATTAAGGCATGCTTCCATACACTGGATCACAATTTTATTGGCGTATTAATGTAAGTGTAATGTAACGAACTGTTCTATCTGTAATGTACGTGCTCTCTACCTAGCAAGTATAGTAATGTACTGTAATGTTCTACAAAGTATTGACTCATGAATGAACTGACTCATTGAATGATATCGTGTTCTAGTAATAGTTCTAGTATCTTCCTAAACTACCCATATGGTAGCTTACTAGTAATCTATGTGGTACGTATGGACAAGGATGTATACCCTTGCTACCCAAGGGCATGGGATAAACTGGAAGGACCTTTTATGACCATATATGTACACATGATATATAACTAATATTTAAACGACTTTCGGACGAGTACCCGATATCCCACCATACCACATCTCAAGCGCGAAAAGGAAATAGGGTGGATAGCCTTCCTAAGTCTTTTAAACATTTATTATATAACTATACATATAGAGGCATGCAATTTATAATATAAAAGCATAATAAGTTTTGTAAGACATTTGAAACAGAAATATTATTTTAAGAAAAGATCGACTTGATGTCAATCTATAAAACAATTTGAAGGCATAAGTTTTGGTAAAACAGTTTAGTATAAAGAAACATTTGGTTGAAACACAATTGTAAATAAGTTTGAAATGTAATATACCGAGTAAAATTTACAGTGTAATAAGGAGTTTAAAACATATAAAATTTTTATAAAAGTCATATGAAGGAAACTGTTTGGTAAAACGGCTAATGAGTAGCCAAATCATTTGAATGTTTTATATTAATCACATGTGATTGATATAATAACTAGCGTAATTTTACTTATTAATCGCATGTGATTGATATAATAACTAGCATACTTCTACTTGTATCCCCCCTTAAAACATTTAAAAGTAGTTTAAAACATTAGTTAAGGGGTATGAACTCACCTGTTATCGTAAGGAAGGTTCGGGCAAGTGCTTGGTGTCAAGTGAAGACTTAGACACACACAATGATCCTAATTACATATGAAAACATATGTATATAAATAATTAGTGATTAAAACACCAATTATACAAGTATAAACATTTAAGCGCGAGGAAAACACTTTTGGTCAAGTGCTAGGAGGCTAATGGGTTGCAACAAAGGAGTGCAATGCCCCTAATGGGAGTTTAAGGTCTAATGACCATATTCATTGGAGTTTACGGCCCAGGGGAGTAAACTCCTGGCCGTGAACTCTCAACCAAGGCTTGAAATGGTGCTTAGAATTATTACAACTCTAGTGGTGAATTGTTTCAAGGCTATACAAGTGTTTGGGTACCATATTGACTCCTTTGGGGAGTTTACGGACCAGAGACCATATTCCCTTGGAGTTTACGGCCGTAAACTCCCTTGGGAGGGTGATTATGGTGTTTTCTAGTCTCTAAATTAACTAGGAACTAAACTAGGCTTTTGTGCTTGTCTTTAGAAGAGTTTATGGCACATTTGGCACCATTTTATGGAGTTTACGACGCTAGAACCTTTTGGTCTGTAAACTCCCTCACTCTTAGTGTTCTAAGTGTTTTAACTAGTCCATAACTCATTTAGGTACATGCCCAAATTGGTCTCTTGGCTTAAGGAAGGATTTAGGGTGTCATTTGACCCCTTTTTAGGTGTTTACGGCCCAAGATTTTGTCTTGGCCGTAAACTCCTTTTTCCTTGTGATTTCTTATGTTTTCTAGGCTATAAACACTTTAGGGTACTTGTCCTAATTTAATCTAAGCCTTAGGAAGTGTTTTAAAGCATTTTGGCACTTAAAACTTGGAGTTTACGGCCTAAGAAGCTCCTTGGCCGTAAACTCCCTTCTAGCCATGATTCCTAATTGTTTTGTGGTATAAGGCATGAATTGGAGGCCCCTAGTTCGAGTTCTAAAGCTTTGAGGGTCATTGGAACCCTTTAGGACCTTAAAATGGAGTTTACTCCCCAAGAACGTTCTTGGGCGATAAACTCCCGGATCTCACATATTTGGCATGTAATCTGTGTTATTAAGCTTATAACAAGTATTATAAAACAACTAGAGAAGTATACTCATGATTTGGGATAAAAACCCGAAGATCCGTGAGAGAGAGTTTGGCTTTTCTCTAATTGGAATTCAACTAATGAACCAATTTGGTTCAGAATTCTATTTATAGTCCTGAGATTTTTGGCAAAAAATATTTCTATTCTCGCAATGAACTCTAATGTCCTAGAGTATTGGAATTACAGTGTTGCACAAAACACTAGTGCATCCACTCTCCTAATATTTCCTTAAGTGTAAAATCCTGAAAACTGCCAAACTTATACTCGAAATCTGAGTTTTCACTGTAACTGTTCTACTTCTATTGGCTTCAAATGGTTTGTTTAGAATAGAAATTTCGGGTTGTCACATCATCCCCCTGTTGAAGGGAATTTCATCCCGAAATTAGAATTTAGTCAAGGAAGTATGCACGAATGATCGAGTCGTGAGGAGGAAACTTCCTAATTGATTTGTTCTAGCGTACCTAAGTGAAATCGGGTTCTCGGTTGGCATTCCAACGAACCTTCACTAACTGGCGACGGGGTTGCTTCGTCCGCTTGACCTCTCGGTCGAGGGTCACTACGGTTCTAATACGAAGGCGAGGATCTCGACGAGTGGACTTACAAGAGTCCTGACAAAAAGGGATGGTTTCACGATCGAGATGCGAAGAGTAGAATGTACGTTACTGCGTTAGCGGAGTAGGTCTAGTTTGTGCGAGGCGCAGGACCGATTCTGATAAGAATCTCGGAGGTCCTGTCTATCTTGGATTTAGCTTTCCACGCTTTACGAAGCGTATTAAGCCATTCCCAAAGTGAGTTATTCTAAAGAACTTGGTCACTCACTTGGAATTTCAAAGTTTCCTTTTCCTGCTTAACTTCCCAGTCAAAGGCCACCCCTTGCTGGGTCAAAGTCGTACGGGTTTCTGTAGCTTGCGAGGAGTTCTGAATGAACTAAGGCGGTAGGTCGGTAAGACCTAGAATTTGGCGAAAGACTGTCGGCGGCTCCGGTGTCGATAAATGCTCAATGATTTTGACAAATTGAAAGAGTGCTAAAAAATTTCCCACATTACTAATAGTGTGTCATAGAATTTGACTCTTCAATTTCAAAACTCGTGCCTAGAGAACTTTGCTAAACGTTCCTTCGTAGGAAATGTTTCCATGGGTTTTCTTCTTCTTAGTACGAGGGTAGATAAGTAAGTCATTACATGGAGAAATGACGAATTGATCCAAGTAAGAAAGACGTAACCCTATTCATTTAGCTCATGAAACTATGGGCGTATTGGTCCTATCCGAAAGGTATTACTACGGACTCGAAGTGTCCGCATCGAATTCAGGAGATAGTCTTCCAGACATATTTCCCTAACACTCGAACTGGTGATATTCGGATCTCAGATCCCTTCCTGGAAGTAGCTTCTTTCCTTGCGTTTGCTCAACCATTTCGTCTACGCGAGGCAGAGATAACGATTTCTACAAAAACCTTGACGGAGTCCTCGATATCCGAGGCACATACGATGCAATCCGTCGACCTCTGGCAGAATATGACTGGGGTTCTCTAGGGTGAGCAACCTAGTCCTCTAATTCTATTTCTGTGTAGTTCGTTAAGTTGTCCAGACTGTTCTTGTATCTCCGTAGGTGTTTAAACTATAGGGCGATCTGTTTACGGGAGTCGTACTGGGTTCTAAGTTTGTTCACATGACGTTGTGATTACTCGTAGGCTTAAGCAGTTCTCCGTCCTGAAGTTCATATTAGAATTCATACATGGTTTCACAATCACAATTTCGGGTATACGAGTCGCATATAATTAAGGTTGAAAAGGTAGTCGAATAACTGATTCTTCTTTAAGCTCACATCGCATCAGGGAAAAAGAAGTTAAAGTGGAATCATCAATTCTAAACCTGTAGAAGCTTGATTATATATCACTCTTATGTATACCATTCCTCAGTGATAGATCAATCGCATGAATCCTTGGATTAAACTTGACGTACTGCACGAGTGGTACTTCGGGGATTTCTTCAGAAAGAAAATAACTAAGTGGTACTCCTGGCATGAGTACTTCGGTGTTCTGATATGACGGCTTCGCTGGAAAAGTGATTTAGAAGAAAGAGATGTACGTAAAAAGTTGTTTTCGTGAGGATCAAATTTAATCGAGTCGTATGATAATGTCGGAATCATACTGAAACTTAAAGACATTAGATTCGAACATAAGACGATTACAGACAAAACACAACCGTGCAACCATGAATAGAGTTACAGTACTTTAGATTTACCACAAGACTATTGCTGCGAATAAGATATACTACAAAAGATAAGTATACGCAGCACGAGAATTTCTATACAGACAGGATCTCGCAAAAGGTAAGACTCTAGTTGCACTAGTTCTAGATAGTTTATAAGTCTGTTACAACAAAACGCCTTAATTACATTAACGTGGTTTCCGGAGTAGGCTCTCCTGTAGCTGTGATCCTGAGAATCTTCCCATCAGCACCCGAGTTCTTTGTTATCGGGCAATCTTTCTTGAAGTGCCCAATTTCACCGCATTGGTGACATATCTGGACAGCACCAACATTGGTGGGAGAAGTGAAGTGTCGAGTGGGATTTATGGGGATGTGGGTTCTTTCCTTGATTTCCTTCTTCGGGCAATCCCTCTTATAATGCCCAAACTGACCACAATTAAAGCAAACTAGGCTTGCCCCAGTGGTGGAGGTAGTTCTACAGAAACGAGCAATGTGCCCTATCTTGTTGCAATTATCGCATTGCAAGAATCGGCACATTCCCTCGTGGTGGTAGTTGCACCGGTCGCACTTCAGGAGTGTTCCTTTGTATGGTATGCTTGGTACGGGAACGGCAGGGGTTTCCACTTGCTGCTGTTGCATAGCCAACCTTTGGAATTTCTTTCGTTCTTTCTGGGCTTGACGCTTTCGTTTCTTGTTCTCTGCTTTTCGGCTTTGCGAGCCTGTGGCTATTACTGTTTGATGACCTCCTGGATGGATACCACGATTGGAAACTTCATTCCCATCAACAGCATTGACTGTGCTGTTAGCGCTACGGTGCGCAAGGACTGCGGTTACGGCAGCCATCACGGAAGCTGTAACTGCTGTTTGAAAGGTAGCGGTGTCGATATGGAGGATGGGGGTTTCGTTGCTCGGCTGATCGTTTCCTGATGACAACATGATTTTGTAACACGAAAGATAAGGATTTTCTGAGCGATTCTGGTTGACCCTGATGTACTTAGATTGTTCATGTAAAGAGTACGACTATGTTCTCGAAAGTTTGACCTACATCCCTATGATGCAGTCCTAGTACGGAATGGAAGTATGTTCGCGAAGGTTTGACCTACATCCCTATGATGCAGTCCTAGTAACGAGTAGAAGTAATTTCGTAGAATGGTCTCAAAACGTTTGTTGTGCAAGCCAAGGTATCGTGGGTTGGTGAATAACAAGATCCAACCACTGAAAGAGACTTGGAAATGTCTCCGGATCTAACTTGCTATAGTCCAATGACTTGACCAAAGCATGATTCAGATTGACTCTAATGAAAGAATGATAAGGGTACTTGAATGAAGAATGACACAGAACTTAGCCGGCTGTCAATACCTTTGATATTCACGATGTAAAGATTCTAGAAAATGACCTTGTAAAGGTCTTACATCATATCCACAGAAGATAGTTCCTGATAGCATAAAGACCTAACTAAAGTACTTACGGTACAAGATAATTTCATAGAAAATGCCACATCAGGCATAGACAGAAAAATACGATTCCTCTTTATAAGGAAATAAAGTAAAGCGTCTACTACTGGCGACGGCCATCCCTCTGGTGAACTCTTAGTTCAGCCAATTAACATTCCATGTCAAGTAGGTGTCGTTCGCACACCATCTGGCGTACTCGGAGTTCTATGACTTCGGCTCGTGATTCAGCCAGTGCTTGCAGCAGGGTTTCATGGTTTCTCTCTGATCTCTCGTGAGCATCTTCTAGATGAATGGTGTGGAGGGCATGCATTCTAGCATAGGCGACTATTTCTGTAATCTAATGTAGGGCTGTCCTGCCTTGAATCTCATTTCGGGTTACTCTGCGGACCAAGATTTGGCAAGACTCATCTGCTGAGCCCCCCATTGCTCATGTCGTAAAAGCTTCGGTCGCCATCAAATGGCATAGACTGATCTTGTCCTTGGCTCCATGTTTCCAAGCATTCCACTCACTCAGGGGGTCGGGCCATGAAAAGCCGGACGAGGGTTAGGAATTTGGAAAAGGAGCTGCTCAGGGTAGGTTCTCAACCTCTGGTTCAGAGTTAGCATCATACGAAAGGTCTTCATCATGGTGATCATTCAAGGGGATAGGATGATCATTCTCTAGTTCTTCTCCAAACCAACCAGCTATGACTTCGTTCGGACGATACTGGTTGCCGAGGGGATGGAGTCCAACTATGTTTTCTATGCGAGAATTTAGGGTAAGAGAATAATTATTAGACGAACTATCTAGATAATTATTTAGAAAACCTTCATTAGTTACATCGCTATTTGTGAAGTGCATACCAGCTATGTGTAATCGAAACAGGATAGACCTTCGAATAAGTAACCTTAGTTCTAAATTCACACAGAATAGGGGTAAGGCAAAATTTCCACAAATTCTAAGTCTATAACATCCTAATTACATGTGGCTTTAGTGTATCCACTTAGCAACTATCAACTTATTAATGAAAATCCTGTTTTAATTCTCAAGTATAAAGTACTTATAGTAACAACAAATACTTCTATAGTATTTTAAATTTTAATGTTATGTTCTATTGTTCTCATTGTGGTAGGGTTGGTAAGATTTTAGCATTGTTGCAACCACACAATTAAACTTAGGCACATGCTAGTCAACCCTCGGATAATATAGGCGATCAGGCTATATCTTCCCAGTTTTGACCATATGTCTCTAAGCCCACTTGTGTTGCCCAACAATCGTAATTCTTTTGTACTGTCCTAGTGACATTGATTTTAGTATGAATGCAACACGTATACTTACTTAAATATTTTATTATTTAAAGTATAAAATCTTTGGTCAGAGTAATTTTAATCCCTTATGTACTTATAGTTAGTATATCTTTTATGGGTTGATATACTTAATTCACTATAAACAATGCTCTGATACCAATCTGTCACACGCCAAAACCAAGAACGGCGGAAACGTTCTGGGGCGGAGGACGTCATGTATAATATCAACAACAATGTAAAGTAGTAAACAAGCAACAACATCATCCATTGCATTAATAATATAATTATTATACAAATGTATTCTGTCAAATTTTTGATAAACACTAAAGCATAAATCAAAATGAAAGATAAGTCTTGAAGAAGCTCCATTTTCCTTTCTCCTTGCATCGGTACCTATCTATGATGACCTGAGGATACAAGTAATTTTGAAAGCGAGTATCAGCTTTGAAGCTGGTGAGATCATAAGTATTTAGTGTCTTAATTTGTATGTAAGTATTTGTATGTAAGAATTTGTAAGTATATTTTTTGAAAGTGTATATGAACTGTAAGTGTTTGAAAAACCCTAGAAATCCCTATGATTCCTACTAGTACATGAAGGTGTCTTCTACCAAGACCTAACTGTTCTGAATGTAGCCTTCTACCAAGGCATCTAGTGTCTGGATGTGTGTCTCGTGTAAGAGTATGTATTCTCCCAAGTATAACTATCATTAACAAAAATATAGTCTCTACATTACCGTGCGTCGTGTGAATGTTCACGAAGTGAATGAAATGGGAAAATGAACTAGTACTATGGTGTAGTGCTATAAGAACTACAGCCGTACTAACTACCTTAAACCGGATATATATTAAGACATTATGTGATAAATTGCACCATACTATAGACTGGTAACAACGACAACGTATAGTCGAAAATAAGGTATGACGTTTGGCACCTGCAGACCTGATGGTCCTGTTGTAGCTAGCAGCAAGGTGTAGGATAGTCAATCCAGTATAGATCTATACGCAAACTCATGCTCTCCCTTCTAGATACTCTGGCTACAACCCGGGGCATGACAATTAAGGCATGCTTCCATACACTGGATCACAATTTTATTGGCGTATTAATGTAAGTGTAATGTAACGAACTGTTCTATCTGTAATGTACGTGCTCTCTACCTAGCAAGTATAGTAATGTACTGTAATGTTCTACAAAGTATTGACTCATGAATGAACTGACTCATTGAATGATATCGTGTTCTAGTAATAGTTCTAGTATCTTCCTAAACTACCCATATGGTAGCTTACTAGTAATCTATGTGGTACGTATGGACAAGGATGTATACCCTTGCTACCCAAGGGCATGGGATAAACTGGAAGGACCTTTTATGACCATATATGTACACATGATATATAACTAATATTTAAACGACTTTCGGACGAGTACCCGATATCCCACCAGACCACATCTCAAGCGCGAAAAGGAAATAGGGTGGATAGCCTTCCTAAGTCTTTTAAACATTTATTATATAACTATACATATAGAGGCATGCAATTTATAATATAAAAGCATAATAAGTTTTGTAAGTCATTTGAAACAGAAATATTATTTTAAGAAAAGATCGACTTGATGTCAATCTATAAAACTGTTTGAAGGCATAAGTTTTGGTAAAACAGTTTAGTATAAAGAAACATTTGGTTGAAACACAATTGTAAATAAGTTTGAAATGTAATATACAGAGTAAAATGTACAGTGTAATAAGGAGTTTAAAACATATAAAATGTTTATAAAATTCATTTGAAGAAACTGTTTGGTAAAATGGCTAATGAGTAGCCAAATCATTTGAATGTTTTATATTAATCACATGTGATTGATATAATAACTAGTGTAATTCTACTTATTAATCGCATGTGATTGATATAATAACTAGCATTATTCTACTTGTATCCCCCCATAAAACATTTAAAAGTAGTTTAAAACATTAGTTAAGGGGTATGAACTCACCTGTTATCGTAAGGAAGGTTCGGGCAAGTGCTTGGTGTCAAGTGAAGACTTAGACACACACAATGATCCTAATTACATATGAAAACATATGTATTTAAATAATTAGTGATTAAAACACCAATTATACAAGTATAAACATTTAAGCGCGAGGAAAACACTTTTGGTCAAGTGCTAGGAGGCTAATGGGTTGCAACAAAGGAGTGCAATGCCCCTAATGGGAGTTTAAGGTCTAATGACCATATTCATTGGAGTTTACGGCCCAGGGGAGTCAACTCCTGGCCGTAAACTCTCAACCAAGGCTTGAAATGGTGCTTAGAATTATTACAACTCTAGTGGTGAATTGTTTCAAGGCTATACAAGTGTTTGGGTACCATATTGACTCTTTTGGGGAGTTTACAGACCAGAGACCATATTCCCTTGGAGTTTACGGCCGTAAACTCCCTTGGGAGGGTGATTATGGTGTTTTCTAGTCTCTAAATTAACTAGGAACTAAACTAGGCTTTTGTACTTGTCTTTAGAAGAGTTTATGGCACTTTTGGCACCATTTTATGGAGTTTACGGCCCTAGAACCTTTTGGTCCGGAAACTACCTCACTCTTAGTGTTCTAAGTGTTTTAGCTAGTCCATAACTCATTTAGGTACATGCCCAAATTGGTCTTTTGGCTTAAGGAAGGATTTAGGGTGTCATTTGACCCCTTTTTAGGTTTTTACGGCCCAAGAGTTTGTCTTGGCCGTAAACTCCTTTTTCCTGGTGATTTCTTATGTTTTCTAGGCTATAAACACTTTAGGGTACTTGCCCTAATTTAATCTAAGCCTTAGGAAGTGTTTCAAAGCATTTTGGCACTTAAAACTTGGAGTTTACGGCCTAAGAAGCTCTTTGGCCGTAAACTCCCTTCTAGCCATTATTCCTAATTGTTTTGTGGTATAAGGCATGAATTGGAGGCCCCTAGTTCGAGTTCTAAAGCTTTGAGGGTCATTGGAACCCTTTAGGACCTTAAAATGAAGTTTACTTCCCAAGAACGTTCTTGGGTGGTAAACTCCCGGATCTCACATATTTGGCATGTAATCTATGTTATTAATCTTATAACAAGTATTATAAAACAACTAGAGAAGTATACTCACAATTTGGGATAAAAACCCGAAGATCCGTGAGAGAGAATTTGGCTTTTCTCTAATTGGAATTCAACTAATGAACCAATTTGGTTCAGAATTCTATTTATAGTCCTGAGATTTTTGGCAGAAAATATTTCTATTCTCGCAATGAACTCTAATGTCCTAGAGTATTGGAATTACAGTGTTGCACAAAACCCTAGTGCATCCACTCTCCTAATATTTCCTTAAGTGTAAAATCCTGAAAACCGCCAAACTTATACTCGAAATCTGAGTTTTCACTGTAACTGTTCTACTTCTATTGGCTTCAAATGGTTTGTTCAGAATGGAAATTTCGGGTTGTCACAAAGACATTGCTATGGATTTTGTCACTAAACTACCCAGAACAAAGAATGGTCACGACATGATTTGGGTGGTCGTTGATCGATTCACTAAGAGTGCGCATTTCATAGCGGCCAAGGAGAAATGGTCTATGGATAAGCTTGCGAATTCTTACGTGAAGGAAATTGTGAGGCTTCACGGTGTTCTGTTAACGATTGTATCGGATCGTGATAGCCGTTTCACCTCGAGGTTTTGGAAAAGTCTACAAGAAGAATTAGGTACCAAGTTGTGTTTAAGTATAGCTTACCATCCGCAAACTGATGGTCAGAGCGAACGGACGATACAAACACTTGAAGATATGCTGAGAGCATGTACCCTAGAATTCCTAGGTAATTGGGATGAACATTTACCTTTGGTAGAATTTTCCTACAATAATAGTTTCCACTCGAGCATTAAGATGGCACCTTATCAAGCTTTGTATGGACAAAAGTGTCGTATGCCGTCTTGTTGGCTTGAGGTTGGGGAAAAGAAGTTTATGAGACTAGAGATAGTCCATCAAACTGCTGAAAATTTGAAAATAATTAGGGAAAGAATGTTAGCATCTCAAGATCGTCAAAAGAGCTATGCTGACAAGAAGCGAAGGCCAATGACCTTCGAAGTTGGAGATTCGGTTTTACTTAAAGTCTCGCCGTGGAAGGGACTTATAGGATTTGGTAAAAGGGGAAAATTAAGTCCAAGGTTTATTGGACCGTTTAAAGTTCTTCAGAGGATTGGGAACCAAGCTTACAAGCTCGAACTACCAGAAGAACTGAATGGAATTCATAACACTTTTCATGTGTGTTATTTGAGGAAGTTCACGGGAGAAGTTCCCGACATGATACCACTTTCGGAGTTGAGAATCGATGAGACAAAAGGTTGGTTGAAGAACCAGAGGCAATCGTTGACCGAAAGACTAAAAAGTTGCGACACAAGATGGTCGAGTTAGTGCTTGTCCGATGGAAACACACGAATGGGCTGAATCTCACCTGGGAGACGGAGAGTGACATGATGGGTCGTTATCCGCATTTGTTTGTTGATGTGTGATTCCGGTGACGGAATCATTCTAAGGTGGAGAGAAATGTAACGCCTGTGTTTCTGGGCTTGTCATTAATGTTGATATAATAGTCTAGGTTAACCTTTGTAACCCGTTTTGAAATAATAAAAGTGTATTATTTGAGTATTATGTGTTTTGTGCTTAATTGCTTAATTATGTGATTTGATTAATTAAGAATAAAAATAAGTGTCAAAATTTAAGTGTAAAATAAACTTGATATCTTTGGATAATGTTGTAGTAGTTGAAATGAGGTTTCCGAATATATAAAGAACGCCCAAATCTGACTTCGTATGAGGAAGTTATGATTTTCTGAAGTTTCGACTTAGCGATGTGCGGCCCGAATACCTGATTTGAGATCGAGCGGTTTTTAGCCGAAACAATCTAAACGTGAATTGAATATCTTGTTGTTAGTAGTAAAACGATGAAAAGTTAGGCGAGAACGGACGTCGGACGAAGAAGTTATGAATTTATAACGAAGTTTTTCTGTCCCGGCCTACTAAAAATAAATAATAAAAATAAATTCAAAATTAGCCGACGGAGTCTAAACAAAAGTTGTAGAGCGTAGTCTCACCTACGCATGGACATAAAGCATGTCGAAAACGGAGTTCGTATGAAGAAGATATGAATTTACGAAATTTATTAAATATTTAATATTTAAATTTAATTCCTAATTTTGGTATTATCCGAAGAGGAGTCATCGGACTCATCGGGAGTACGCCCAACGTACAGCGAAGCGTGACGTCCCTCGCACTCGAGTTCTTCGGATGACGCATGCCATGACGTTTCGGACGTGTACGCACCGCGTACTACGAGGCTCCAGCCTCCTATAAGTAGGATGCGAGGCTGCCGAGTTCTTTTGCTATTTTTCTCTTTTCTCTCTCCCGTTTTGCATCGTTTAGCGTGCCATTTATACCCCGAAGCCCCGGTAATATTCCCGAGCCCCGAAGAAAGATCTGAAGCCCCGAGAATCCCGAAGAGCGTTATTCCCGAGCCGAAGCTCTGCCTGCGAGAAGTTCGATTTTGTGGAGAACTTCCAGATCTACGGAGAAACACTACTTCTGCAAGCCGTAGTGCTGCTCGATCATCTTCTCATCAAGTGAGTGTGTAGTTACTTTCTTCTAACGCATAATTATGAAGTATTTTATACGAAATACGTGTTATGTGTATAATTTTGTGGTTATGTGTGTGAATGTGTATTCACTCTCTTCTATCTCATAGATCTGAATTATTTTCTATGAAATACGTGTTATGTGGGTGTGTCTCATCTGTTACGTGGAATATATATTGAATGAACATGCTATACAGGTTTTAAACTATGTATGAAAATATATATTTTTATCTACTAATATGTTGGGTAGAACATGGGTAGATAGTTGGTGTGTAATAAACAGATGAGAGGCCTCGATGTTGTTGTTGTTGATCTAGTTATTCAGCGGAGTATGGATAACGACCACAGACTCCTTCTAGACAGTCTAGTGGAACGCTAGCAGGTTCATAACCTGTAGGTGTTGTGAACAATGTGTTCACCGGTGTACTCTATCCCCCTAATGGTTGCCTTTAGGACACCTATTGTTGAGGAAACCCCTTAGCAGTAATGTCCGTCCCGATGAAAATCCTAGATTAGGTCCCTTGAGATAAATGTTGTTTTAGGGACGTAAAGTGAGGATAACGGGAATGGGTAATCGGGTTGTTGTTGGTTGGTGAAATTAAATATAATTATTTATTGTGGGTTGAAAACCCTATATGCTCACCAGGCTCCCAAGCCTGACCCACTCAGTTTTAAATTGTATTACAGGAAGTGGCGCAAGGGCATAAGATGGATGAATCATCGAGTTGTTTTGTTTACAAGTCTGTATATGTATATATTTGTTGAATGACTTGTAATGTTATCGTTTATGCTTTATAGTCTGTATCGGAACATGACATCCCGAGTTTTGATTATATAAATGAAAATGCATCTCTTGATGAAATGATTTGATAATTATTATTTCATCATATTTTGTTTTGGGAACAAATTCTGCAACTCTTTTAAATCAAAAGGATTTACTCTGAAATTATTTTAAAAAGCATAAATGAAACCGGTCTTTTCTGGCCGTGATTTTGGGGATGCCACATAGTATCTATTATCTCGGATCGGGATAGCAAATCTACTTCAAGATTTTGACAGTCGCTCTGGAAAGCTATGGGAACACAACTAGACATGAGCACTGCCTACCACCTCCAAACTGATGACCAAAGTGAGTGGGCCATCTAAACACTAGAAGACATGCTCTGAGCCTGCGAAATCGATTTTGGCAAGGCATGGGATACCCACTTGCTCTTAGTTGAGCTCTCGTACAACAACATCTATCATACGAGCCTAAAGGTTGCACCTTTTGAGGCTTTGTATGGCCGCAAATGCAGATCGCCTCTCTACTGGGCTAAGGTGGGTGACACCCTGTTGGCAAAATGGATAATCACCAAGTAGCACTCTTACAGGACCAGAGATCATTTGAGAAACGACATAGAAGATCCAAGGAGTTACCCTCCTTACAAACACTCTTTGAAAGATGATGAGAAGGAGGGAGGAGGAGGCACACCATAATTTTGGCTCTTTTAGGGTTAGGATCAAGTGGCCAAAATTCCAAGGAGTTACCCTCCTTATATACTTGTCGTTTCTTAGTCCCAAAGCTAGGTTTTTAAGTGGAAACCCTAATTTCCTGCTTAAGGCCTAAACAGTTTATGGATTCCTTAATAAGAAGCCTTGGACGAAAACTTATATGGCCTCCCTATAATTTTCGTCCATTCCTATCCAAGGAGTCCAAGAGCCCAATTTCACAACTATCAATGATTTGCAAAACGGCCCATGTACTTTTAATTAATTCTTTTAATCCCATAATTAATTCCAAATTAATTTCTGATTAAATATTACTTAAACAACATGATTTCTAATTAACATTTTATTTTCATAACATATTAATAAAACACTTATATCAATTTATTATTCCAAATAATAAATTCAACTTGTCTCAAAAATCATTATGTCAAGTTGCAAGAGTGAAGGCAAATCAAAAAGACTATGCTACTATTAATTCAAGTTTATACCAATTATAGTTATGGGGTTAGACACCTAATCCAACAGCTACCTCCATGCATCAAATGTTCAATACCATGAACCTAAATGATCCAAGCAACATTGGATAGTACATGGAGTCAAGTTGTACCTCCCATTTACATTCGAACGAAGGTATAATCATTACTATTTGTGATATTAACATTTCATTGTCATATGTATTAGCTGTTGATGGTTCTAAATTTACCATTCATAGAGTCAGTCATGCAACCATTCCTCAATCAATCCCATATCATACTCTTACACTTAAAAACATTCTCATTACTCCTTATATTATTAAAAATTTGATTTACGTTGGTCGTTTCACTCGTGATGACACCTGTAGTATTGAATTTGATGATTTTGGTTTTTCTGTGAAGGATTATCGCACCAAGTAAGCTCTCTTTATATGTGACAAACACTACACTCTAAAGAGAGTTTGCTTCGTGCGATAATCCTTCACAGAAAAACCAAAATGATCAAATTCAATACTACACGTGTCATCACGAGTGAAACGACCAACGTAAATCAAATTTTTAATAATATAAGGAGTAATGAGAATGTTTTTAAGTGTAAGAGTATGATATGGGATTAATTGAGGAATGGTTGCATGACCGACTCTATGAATGGTAAATTTAGAACCATCACCAATTAATACATATGACGATGAAATGTTAATATCACAAATAGTATTGATTATACCTTCGTTGGAATGTAAATGGGAGGTAGAACTTGACTCCATGTACCATCCAATGTTGCTTGGATCATTTGGGTTCATGGTATTGAACATCTGATGCATGGAGGTAGCTGTTGGATTAGGTGTCTAACCCCATAACTATAATTGGTATATATACTTGAATTAATAGTAGCATAGTCTTTTTGAGTTGCCTTCACTCTTGCACCTTGACAGAATGATTTTTGAGAGAAGTTGAATTTATTATTTGGAATAATAAATTGATATAAGTGATTTATTAATATGTCATGAAAATAACATATTAATTAGAAATCATGTTGTTTAAGTAATATTTAATCAGAAATTAATTTGGAATTAATTCTGGGATTAAAAGAATTAATTAAAAGTACATGGGCCGTTTTGCAAATCATTGATAGTTGTGAAAGGGCTCTTGGACTCCTTGGATAGGAATAGACGAAAATTATAAGGAGGCCCTATAAGTTTTCGTCCAAGGCTTCTTATTAAGGAGTCCATGGACTGTCTAGGCCTTAAGCAGGAAATTAGGGTTTTCATCTACTGTGACAACCCGAAATTTCCATTCTGAACGAACCATATCAAGCCAATCGAAGTTAGAACAGTTACAGTGAAATTCCAAACTTTGGGCATAAGTTTGACAGTTTTGTAGGATTTACACTTAAGGAGATATCAGGAGAGTGGATGCACCAGGGTTTTATGCAACACTGTTATTCCAATACTCTAGGATATTAGAGTTCATTCCGGGAATAAAAATATTTTCTGCCAAAAATCCCAGGACTATATATAGAAATCTGAACCATATTCACTCATTAGTTACATTACCAACTAGAGAAAAGTCAATTTCTCTCTCACGGATCTTCAGGTTTTTATCCCAAATTATGAGTACTTCTATCTAGTTGTATTGTATAGCTTAGATTGTGTTTTATAACATCAAAATCTGTAAATCCCTAATTTGCCTGTGTATCAATCAGATTCGTTTGATGGTGCGGAATCCCAATCAAACGGATGATGTCAGATCAAATAGAAGAGAAGGAGAAGAAGAATATTAAGAATCTTGATTGTATTGATGAAATGAATGAAATTCCTTACAATAGATTCTCTCACACAATATGCTCTCTCTTCCTCTCTCTCTTGGTCGTACAATCTCTAGGGTTCATCAATCTCTACTTCTCACCCTAACACCTATATTTATACTTGGAGAACATGGGCCATAAATGGGTTTACGGCCGTAAACCTGTTTACGGCCGTAAACACAGCCGTAAACACCATACGGCCGTAAACACCAAGTTGTTTACGGTCCAAGACACAAAAAATATATTTTTCTAGAAAAGTAAAGTATAAACCATATTTTTGACCTAACAATCTTCCCCTTGGTTTATAACTTTCTTTTCTTAATTGACCCAACAAGCTCCCCCTAAAAAGTAGCAGACTTTTCTTGTTAATCTTCATTGGGAGCTTTGGCTTCAGCTTTAATCTTCGATGACTTCACAACTTCAAGATGAACTTGATGAATCTTCAATGAATGACTTCATCTTAAGCAGTTGGGATTTTCTTCAAAATTTGACATTCAGAGCACTTTGGGTGAGGATGCTTGATGTACTGATTCTTGAAAAATAGTGCTTTCAGCTTGATAATCTTTAGAGAGAACTTCAGAGAGAAATAATTTTCTTGATCACTTCAGCAGGTACAACAATAGTAGCAGACTGATTGAGGAGGCTTCAATGCAATCCGTCACATAATCTTCAATTTCAACTTCACCTTGCTACTAGGGTTGAAAGGTTGAATTTGAAAGAATAATCTTCATTTCTTGCTCCTTCGAATGAGAATTCTTCGATGCTCACGGACGAAGCCTTTGGCTCGGAAATCTTTAACACAAACTCCATGAGTCTTATCTATACCTCAAATGACTTTTCAAGACAAAACAAAATTAAAAGAAAAATTTAGCACACAACATTTTTGGATTTTTCATATTTTCTGATTTTTGTTTGTTTGTTTGTTTGTTTTTTTTTTTTTTAAATTCTCCCCTAATATTTAAATTAGAAGAACACTATGAGCAAACTTAAGAAAAACAAAAATAATATCTAACTTTAAGAGTGATTTGGGATCAAATTTGTTGGACAGTCTTATTCTACTTGTCGGTACCCTTATCTTCACATCTTCGTCTGATCGATTGCCAGTATTGTGGTCCACTTAAACACGAAAAATTTGTGACAATTTTGGACAATTTACCAATGACATGATATATGCATATATCTAATTGTAACTTTATTATCATGATTGGCCCTAATTCTTAAATAAATTTTTCTTAAGACCATTTAACTGACTACAACCAGGGATATTGTTGTCCACCTAAATCGAGTAGCGAGATCTACAGACAATTTGTATGTGTTCAATTTTAAGTGTACTAGAACATGTTTCCCGCTTCCTGATATGCCCTAACTATCAAGAACTTCTAGAGTACTCCTTACACCGGGTGAGCAGACAACCATTTAGAGAGAGGATAGATTCATAATTCTATTACTTATTGTTTCAGAGGGGTTGAGAAGTAGAAGGTTGCATATGCTGTGTACCAGGTCGGATTAGAAGTCACGCAAAGGAGACAGCATATGGCTAACATATAAGAGGAATTTCATATATATAACATGCAGAGAAATTGAGTTGCATATGTTGTGTACCAGGTCGGATTGGAAGTCACGCAAAGGAGACAACATATGACTAACAGACGGAAAGAAAGAAAACAATATTCTACATACCTAATTTGTCGGAATTTACCAGTCGCCCCATCCAACCGGAATTAAGGACAGACTCCACACATCGAGGAAAAGTGAATCCACAGTTCTAGATACGGGTTATTTAATGTGACCGGTAGATTCCCATGTATATCTCCCTGCTCAACCTATCCAAGCGTCGTGAAATCAGGTTAAACGGATCTAACTAGGTCAAAGTTTGTCAGGTCCTTAAATTCATTAGGTTCAACTTTCCCTAGTCAAGTCCATTTAAAATCTTTTGTGCCTACCAGCGCATCGAACATAGAGCGTAGACGATTCAACTTAGGTACGTTACGCCGATTCAGATTGCCCGGTATCACTTGCTAATTTCATTTCCCAAAACATCTCCTGCAAGCACGTTCCATTAACATTATATATTTTTTTTTTGATTTTCTAATGTTTTTGGAATTTTTTAAAATTTTTAATTTTTGTTTTGTTTTTATTTCTCCCCCTAAATTTGTGCATAGGAGAGAAACGAAAGTAAATGCGCAAATTTAAACTATCCTAAAACAAAAATTAGTCTTTAAAGCGAATCAGCTTAAGAAAAACTCAGGAGTATAGAGAAGAAAATGCAAACCGTAATTCACCGATTGAATCTGCATTCAGAAGGTCTGAGAACAGCAAGCATAATCTCAGAACAGATCCGAAAATTCTTCATATCATTAAGCACTTACCCCATTTGTAATCTCTTCTTTTCTTCCTTTCCCGCAAAAGGACACATACTCTCAAACAATGTTCTAGGTGTTTTGCAGTTGAGAGATGCCCCTATCATGTGCCTGGAACAGCCACTACCAACAAACCGAAGTCTGATGATATGCCTCCATAGCTGCTCCGACACAGAGTGGGATTAATTGGTCGTTGGAACCCAGTCCATTTTGAAACTGGGTCGACCTTTGTCATCAACGCACGATACTCTCTCCCATGACATATCCTGCTTATCACAAACAGAAGATGTAGAAACGTTAGAAGCACTAGTAGATTTGGGAGAGTGAGCCTTTGGAACCCATTTGTAGTTGGGTTTAACCCATTTCTTTTTCGATCTGATGGGTGGCTCGGTACTTGCTTTTGATCTTGATGTTGGTCTTTGAGATGACTTTGATTTTGGCTTTACGGGATCATCTCTTTGATTTGGCTTCTTGGCCGACATTCCTTTCTTGCCCTTGGGATTTTGATTCTTGGCCTTGTGGGTTTGATTCTTGGCCTTCTGCGCGTTCCAGTCATTATGGTCTGAACGTGACCTTGAGAGGTTTCTTTTGGAGTATCTCCCTATTGGCGCATTCTGCCAGCCTTGAGCATAGTATGGAACGTATGCGCGATTTGGACAGTTTTTGGCAATGTGTCTAGGTTTTCCACAGTGAAAACATGTCTTTTTCTTCACTGGGTAGTTGTTTCTTCCTGCCCCTAGTGGCGTATCCTTTCATTGTCTCTTGTTGTTCCCACATGCACACTTACCACAAGAACTCTGTTGCGTTGGAATTGATGGCCTGCATTTCTCAACGACAGGTTGATCAGAAGCAGTTAAGTTCGAAGCAACAGATTCAGAGTTCAAGGAGTCATTGGTTTGTTCAGTAGTGCTCTCCTTGTTCTCATCTTCTGCTACTTTACCTGCACATGAAGTAGAAACACTAGTATTTTCAACATTAATAACTCCTCCTGACACAAATCCATTTCGTTTGCCATATCGGAGATGTAACTCCCTGTCAGTATCGTCCTGTGTCATAGGGGTGGATGTGTAGTTATGATTATAAGGAGGAGGTACACTATCATACCCTAGACCCTTGTTTTGATTTTCTTTGAATTTTAATTGGGTTTCATATAAGGACTCGACTGTCTGACTTGATGAAGTATAATTTTTGAAACTAACATCTGTTTTTCCTCACTTAATTTTTAAAGCGTCAAGTTCCTCAATTACAGCAGCAAGTTGTCTCTTAATATAATCATAATTTTCACACTTGTTGCTATACTCTTCCTGAAGTTTCCTAAAGTCCTTGGTTTTTGCTTCTAATTCAGCCTTCAGGGGTTTTTATCCTTTCCTGAGTTGATATCCTTCATATCTCAGGTCCTCAACTTCTCTTTTAAATAAATTAATTTGTTCCCGAAGAAATTTAATCGTGGCTTCACAAGCTGGAGTACATGTAACTTCAGTGACCGAAATGTTTTCAGAACTCATTGTTTTTCTACACTTCAAAGCATCAAGTTCTAAAATTATATCAGCAAGACTAAGATGATTGAGATCTTTTGTCTTCTTGATGATAGCCACGTTCATATCCCACGATTTCGGAAGTGAATTCAGTAGCTTTTTGTTTATTTCAGATTTGGTCAAGAAGATCCCATCTATATTCATATCAGTAGTAAGTGTAGTAAATCGCTGCAACTGAATTTCAAGGGTTTCTCCAGGGATATAATCGAAAATGTTGAAATTTTGTCTTAACATATCCTGACGACTCTCTTTCATGTTTACAACTCCCTCGTAGACCTTAAAATCAATTAAAAAGCACAACTAGAAGCCAAAATCAAACTTAAAAGACAAACCCTTTGATTATAAACCTTAAAAGTCAACCTTAAAAGTCAAATTTAAAAAGTTAAACTCAAAAGTCAAACTTGAAAAGTCAAACCGAAAAGCTAAATGTGAAAATTTAAAAGTTAAACGAAAAAGTCAAAGTTTAAAGTCAAAGGTCAAACTTGAAAGTCAAAGTCAAAATTTAAGGTCAAAAGTTAAAAAATAAAAGTCAAAAATAAATATATATTTTTTTATTATTTGATTATTATTATTATTATTTATTATTTTATTTTAATTTTTTTTTATTATTATTATTATTATTATTATTATTATTATTATTATTATTATTATTATTATTATTATTGATGAAAAAAGAATTTAAAAATAAAAGAAATTTAATTTTTGGGCTAAAAATGACAATTTTGTAAAACTTGGAACCGAAAAGGAGTGTTTTTGAGTAAAGAATGCGGAGGAAAGGAACAAAGGTGATGCTAGAGGAGTTGGTTAAGGCACTGGTTGATGAATGGGAGGTCTCGAGTTCGATTCTCGGCAGCACCCAAATTCGTTTCCTATTTTTTTAAATGCGAAGAGAAGCTAGTTGCGAGGCCGGGGAGCTATGCGAGGACGAGGCTGCTGAACGAGACTGCTTCTTGCGAGGTCGTAGACTCTGAGGCCGCAAGCCGAGGCCGTGAAGTCCTCGGACCGCAAACACCGACCGTAATCCTCCGGCGACCGTGAACAGTTTCCGGCCGCAAACTCCGACCAAAAACACTGATGTTTCAACTTTGAAGCTCCAAAACTCGATCAAAAACCATTTTTTATGAAAAACACGAAGAACAACCCCCCCCCCCCCCCCCCCCCCCCCCGCTTATTTTTTAGAGATCTATCCAAAAACGCAAGAATATTTCGAAAATAAGATCAAACAATGCTCCAAATCTGACAAAATTAACTGATACAACTTGTCTCTGATACCAATTGTAAGTCCCTAAAATGCCTGTGTATCAATCAGATCCGTTTGATGGTGCAGAATCCCAATCAAACGGATGATGTCAGATCAAATAGATGAGAAGGAGAAGAAGAATATTAAGAATCTTGATTGTATTGATGATATGAATGAAATTCCTTACAATAGATTCTCTCACACAATATGCTCTCTCTTCCTCTCTCTCTTGGTCGTACAATCTCTAGGGTTCATCAATCTCTACTTCTCACCCTAACACCTATATTTATACTTGGAGAACATGGGCCGGATAACATGGGCCGTAAATGGGTTTACGGCCGTAAACCTGTTTACGGCCGTAAACACCTTACGGCCGTAAACACCTTACGGCCGTAAACACCAAGTTGTTTACGGTCCAAGACACAAAAAATATATTTTTCTAGAAAAGTAAAGTATAAACCATATTTTTGACCCAACAAAATCGGATTAAAACCCCAAGATTCGGGAGTTTACCGCCCAAGAACACTTGGAGAGTAAACTCCTTTTTAAGAGCCAAAAGTGTGCCCAATGTCCCTCACAGCCTTGGAACTCAAACTAGAAGCCTCCATTACATGTTTTAGACCACAAAACAATGAAGAATCTAGGCTAGAAGTGAGTTCACGGCCAAGGAAGTTCTTGGGCCGTGAACTCCATTTTTAGGTGCCAAAACACCCTAAAAACCTTCCTTAAGCCAAGAGACTAATTTAGACATGTACCTAAATGAGTTTAGGACTAGAAAACACCCTTAGAACACCAAGAGTATGGTGTTCACGGCCCAAGAAGTTCTTGGTCCGTGAACTCCATAAAATAGCGCAAAATGGTACTATAAACTCTCCTAAAGCCTTGGACAATTTCCTTGCTTCATTCTTAGTTAATTTAGGGACTTGAAAACACCATAAACATCCTCCCAAGGGAGATTACGGCTGTAATCTCCAAGGGATATGGTCCCAGGGCCGTAAACTCCTAAAAGGAGTTATATTATGCCCTAAACTCTTCCATAGACCAAGCCATTAAGTAGAAATGCTTATTAGGGCCTTATAGAGTATCAAACATCAAATGGTAACCTAAGTATGAGCTTCTGGCCATAAACTCATGAGTTTACAACCGTAAACTCATTTGGTAGTGTCATTAGGGTCGTGAACTCCCTTATGGAGTTTTCCTTGAGCCCTACACACAATAGCTTCCGCTACAAACACTTAGATGCAATCCTAGAGGCTAATAACACTTGATAAAGGTGTTTAGCACGTCCTAGGGTGTCTTGACTTGTTTATTAGTTGTTTATAGACTAATTTGTTACATATATGTGAAATTATATGTTAACTTGGATCATAGAGTGTGTTCAAGACTTCACTTGACACCTAGCGGTCCTACCTCTTCAGTTCATCCGTATCACCCACAACAAGTGAGTTCATACCCCTTAATCAATGTTTTAACTGTTTTTAAATGTTTTATGGGGGGGGGGGGATACAAGTAGAATCATGCTACTTATTATATCAATCACATGTGATTAATAAGCAGCATTCAAATAATTTACTACTCATTAGCCGTTTTACCAAACAGTTTCCTTCAAATGATTTTCATAAACACTTTATATGTTTAAAACTCCTTCATAAACTGTACATTTTACTCTTTATGTTTCATTTCAAACTTATTTACAATTGTGTTTCAACAAACGTTTCTTTATACTAAACTGTTTTATCTAACCCATGCCTTCAAACCGTTTTATAGATTGACATCAAGTCGATCTTTTCTTAGATAATAATTATGTTCAAAGGTTTTAAAAAACTTATTTTGTTGCTTTTATATTATAAATTTCATGCCTCTATATGTATAGTTATATAAGAAATGTTTAAAAGACTTAGGAAGGCTATCCACCCTGTTTCCTTTTCCTCGATTTGGATGTGGTCTGGTGGGATATCGGGTACTCGTCCGAAGGTTGTTTAAATATTTGTTATATATCATGTGTACATATATAGTCATAAAGGTCCTTCCAGTTTATCCAATTCCCTTGGGTAGCAAGGGTATACATCCATGTCCATACGTACCAGTTAGATTACTAGTAAACTACCATATGGGTAGTCTAGGAAGATACTAGAACTATTACTAGAACGCGATATCATACAATGAGTCAGTTCATTCATGAGTCAATACTTTCTAGAACATTACAGTACATTACTATACTTGCTAGATAGAGAGAGCATACATTACACCTAGAACATTACATTACATTACTATACTTGCTAGATAGAGAGAGAACACACATTACAGCTAGCACACGTAGAAGATTTCAGTACATTACATATGCATAAATACATTGACAAAATTGTGATCCACTGTATCAGAGCATGCCTTAAATGTCATGGCCCGAGTTGTAGCCAGAGTCTCTTGGAGGGAGAGCGTGAGTTTGCGTATAGATCTATATTGGATTGACTATCCTACACCTTGCTGCTAGCTACAGCCGGACCCGCAGGTCTGCAGGTGCCAAACGTCATTTCTTTTTACGACCATACCTTTGTCATTGTTACCAGTCAATAGTATGGTGCAATTAATCACATGATGCCTTAATATAAATCCGGTTTAAGGTAGTTAGTACAACAGTAGTTCTTATAACACTACACTACAGTACTACATTAATTTTCCCTTACATATATTTAGTGATCTTTTCACTTAAACATTAAATGTAAAAACTATATTTTGTTAATGATAGTTACACTTTGAAAATTACACACTTTTACAAGAAACGAACAATCAGAGCAGTTAGGTCTTGGTAGAAGACTACATATAGATCAGTTAGGTCTTGGTAGAAGACTCCCTATTATAATAGCAGGAATCATAGGGATTTCTAGAGTTTTTCAAATGTTTACAGTCGTTTTACATACATTTTCAATATTTACGATTTACATACATTTTCAATACTTACAAATTCTTACATACAAATTAAGACACTAAAATACTTATGATCTCACTAGCTTCAAAGCTGATACTCGCTTTCAAAATTACTTGTATCCTCAGGTCATCATAGACAGGTACCGATGCAAGGTTTAGAGAAGATGGAGCTCATTCAAGACTCATCTTTCATTTTGATTTATGCTTTAGTGTTTATCAAAATTTGACAGAACACACTTGTATTAAAATTATATTATTAATGCAATGGATGTTGTTGTTTCTTGTTTACTACTTTTCATTGTTGTGATACTGTACATGACGTCCTCCGCCCCATAACGTTTCCGCCGTTCTTGGTTTTGGGGTGTGACATCTACAAACCTTGCTTTGGGACTAAGAAACGACAAGTATATAAGGAGGGTAACTCCTTGGATTTTCGGCCACTTGATCCTAACCCTAGAAGAGCCGAAATTCTAGTGTGCCTTCTCCTCCCTCCTTCTCATCATCCAAGGATCATTCGGACCATTCGAGATCCTGGCCTGAATTGGTTCGGTAGCTTATAAGTTGCAGCTACCTTCAGAGCTCAACAACGTACACCCCGTGTTCCACGTCTCGAATTTGAAAAAGTGCTTATCAGATGAAACTCTTGTCATTCCTCTAAAAGAGATCAAAATAAATGAGAATCTCCTATTTGTCAAAGAACCAGTCGAGATAATGGATAGGGAAGTGAAGCGTACGAAGCAGAGCCACATTTCGATTGTGAAGGTTCGATGGAATGCTAAGCATGGACCAGAATTAACATGGGAACACGAAGAATAGATGAAGCAGAAATACCTTCACTTATTGTTTCATTCATGATCCTACCTTTCGAAAGAATTTCGGGACGAAATTCCCTCTAACCGGGGGGGGGGGGGGGGGGGAGGGGGGATGATGTCATAACTAGCATTTTTGCTATGAAATTCTATTCTCATGTACACATCATATATTGTAAGGCATGTACTCTAAGTGAATATCATGCTATATGCTAACTTGAAACCATCCATTTGAATCCAAACTCTCAATTTAAGTTCAAAACCTTATACAATACATCTAATATGGTCAACTATGGATTGAAACCCCTAGAAATCCCTGTTCAAGTTAATATGGACTAGGATCCTCTTATTGGGCCTAATGGATTTGACTATTTTGGGCCAAGGAACCCTAATTGGGCTCTAATTGAACTCACATTCACGAAACTAAAACATTATGGGCCACGACGGGCCATAACTAGTTTCAATAGCCCTAATGGATCGTAAAGTATATTATTGGACTTGTATTGGGCCGTGAACATCAATTAGAGCCCAATGGGCCGAGAACCATCCATATGGACCTCATGATATCAAAATTAAGCAAGTAAGGCCCAAACTATTCTTTTATTCTTCCTCATTCTCGGCCCAACTATAAAAAAAAAGAAAAAAAAACCTAACTAATCTATACAAATGACATCTCATTATGGACTATAGGTTCCATAGACACATTACCCTCCATGAAACATGAAATCCCATGTTCCCATGCAACATTACTTCAATATTTCCATCCTTCTCCTCCTTTCTTCATACTCTCAGCCATAGGAGCCACCACCACCACATCCATTTTTACTTCAAACTCATCTTCAAATCCTCTCATTTCCATTTAAATCTTCAAAGAGAAAAATCCTCCAAACATTCCAAAAGTTGTGTGGGTCTAGGTGTATCCAAGTGATCTTTTTATCCAAGACTACTTCCAACTTCACTCGTGTATTAAGATCATGTAAACTCAAAGTTATTTATTTCATTTTATGGTAGATCCATCCTCTTGAACTCATGTTTTCATGAATCATACTCTTAAAACTTCCTAGAATTTGAAGATCCCATCAAAGGAGTAAGCTTGGCTGAAAACAACATCATCTTCTCTTCATCAAAACCGATCGAAACCCCAAAAGTGAGTTCATACCCCTTGTTTTTCGGTTTTTACTAAGTTTTGTGGGAGAATACAAGTTGTTTTGTGTAGATCTATGTGTATATGCATGACTATGTGTGTTTTTCATGATTTATTTGGTAATTATGTCTTGTGTACTTCATAAATCTAAGAATATCTTTAAAATATGAAGTTTATGACTTAGATCTTCATAAAAACTATGAGAAAAGTATATATTGTCATGTAAACTTGCAGATCTGATATTTATACACTAAAAATAGCAAAAACAAGTGTTGTGCTCAAAAATCTATAACCTAAACTCAAGAATCAGCTTTTTCTAGAAATGTTTTGGTCTAGTTACAAACTGTTTTGACCATCTTTATGATAATATTTGTCAAAACTATTTTCATGCAAAAAGCTCAACTTTATACCTTTAAAATGACTACTCTCCCGCATTCATACGATTTTTCTACAATTTTTGGCGATTTTTACAAAACTGTCTATCATTTCAGGAAGGATTTCGGACCAGTCTGTGAAGATGAACATTTTCACACTAGTTTGAGATCACTAAAAATTAAAATAAAAATAATCAAGCAAGTAGACTCATTTTCTAAACTCTTAAAGTTGACGTATCCAAATTTTGACTTACAATGATTTTCCTATATTTTTTCTAAAAAATAGAGACATAAATGCCAAAAATCAGTAAATTGTTTTAACTTACTAAAATTGTTTATACGTTTGTTAAATGCAACTTTATATGACTTATACATATTTTTAAATCATCTAGACAAGTTAATTTATGTGCATTTAATATATATATATATATATATATATATATATATATATATATATATATATGATTATAAGAGTTATATTTTTAAGTCAATTTGACAAATAATTGAGCTAATACTAGCAGTAAAATAACAAACAGACTAATTTGCCCATTCGTATAATATTGGGCCTTAGTGGCCCATTAATATGCTTGATAGCTCCTGAATACTATTTATATGGTTATTGGGCTTCATTGAACCACTAACATGCGCGAAGGACCTTGGATACTAATTTCGTGCTATTTGGGCCTGTAAATACCTTACATGTGAAATGGGCCTTAGTTGTCCTTTTACATATATTTTGGGCCGATGATATATAACCTCATTCCTTTCGGGCCTAAAAATGACTTACATGCTTAGTGGGCCTTATTATCTCACTTACATGGTTCATTGGACCTTGAATGAGTTTTATATGTTTTTCTTTGCGTAAATTTGATTAAGGATCTAGTGAGATGTGTCGGTTGACAACTATTGAGTGTACGATCAGAACCAGTAGTTATAACCAGAGTCTCTTGGAGGGAGAGGGGGTATTTGTGTACAGATCTATATGGGGATGACATCCCACACCTGATCTATTCGCTACAGTTAGACTAAACCAGTCTTGGGTGACATAAACCTTATTCTATTCCATCGGCGTCCAACAACGCCATGACAGGCGAAATTGTCATTATCTACTATGGTTATAACGACTCACTTAGAGGATTTAACATTATAAATTTATGGGAGATCGTTCTCTTTTCTCTTTGGATTACTTGGGAACATACTCGCACCAGTACTTGACCTCGGGGGTTGACATACCAGTATTCTCTTTTACAGGAAACTTGGGGTTGTCTGGAGGCATTCTCTTTACATTCTCTTTACAATCTCTTTACATTCTTTTTACATCTCTTTACATTCTCTCTACATTCTCTTTACTTAATCTTGGGATACTACTAAACAAAAACACACATGCATTAATACAAGATCGGACACAAACACACTAAACTATTTTAAGAAAATACAGGATTTTCTTGTGATTACAAAGTTGTATAAATCATTTTCTCAAAACATGCTTATGGACTCACCAACATTTTTATGTTGATTTTTTTAAATTAACTTGTATTCTCAGGAAACCGTTGAACCAGGTTGAGCTGAACAATTTAATGGATGTGTATTTTAAAATGTGTATTTTAAATCGTTCAATTCAGTTTCACATCTAGACACAAGTATATTCAGAGATTTAAGAATAGAGTTTACCTTGTTGATCACCTGCTCCCACTCGCTTATCTGCTCAAGAACTTATTTCACAGCGAAATAACTACCAGCGCTACGCCCACCATCAGTTGCATAACCTCTCATCTCTGACACTTCATTGATAACCATCAAATACCTTCCTTTAGAATGCGAAACTTCATCCTTTTCCACGAAGCTCCTTCCATGAGTAGGTCTTCAAACCTCTTCATCTTCAGAGAATCAGTCGACCAGACCTCGACTATGCCAAGCTCATCTTCAGCTTCGTTTTCATGTAAAATCAAAGCAGGCATGGTGTTATTAGCGTTCTTCTTCTTCTTGATCTCCTCTAGCTTTTGGAGATAATATGTTTGGTCCTCCTCTGCCTCCTTCTTCTCGTTCATTCTTTTCAACATGTATTCTTTGGCAAGATGGTTTTTGCCATGACAGTAATTACAATCATAGTCGGAGTCCCCCTACAAGCTTTTTATCCTTATTTGCTTCTTCTTTCAGAGAGTTATTCACACTCTCCTCCTTTACCTTTTCAGAGCTATAAATACCACTACTAGAAAAACAGCCTTTTACGACGCGCAAAACACGACGCTCTTTGATTTATGTTACACATTAGAGAGTGACATTAAAAAAGTATCATCTCTTCAAAAATTTTAAGGATTTATGTCGCGCATTACTGAGTTCCTTTAAATTAGTGTCTCATGTAAAAATATTAAAAACACGGAAGGCACTTGTGCGTCATTTGTGAATGTCGTTTTATATTTTTTTTAAGAAACGCGCGTGTCCGAGGGAAAATGAAATCCCCCAAAATTTTGAACACCCGCCATCCTCTTCCTGTGTACTCTCTACACCTGCCAAATCGATTTCATTCTCTCCCTTCCTTCTCTCTGCAACCCCTTCCTCTGCGATCGACTTTCACTTCCTTCTCTGTGTAAACCCTAATCAAACATAACGCATTTGCAATGGTAATGTCTTCTTTCACAAAATAGACGATTGAGCGAAGAACTAGGGCTTCTGATGAATCGAACATCACCAACAATGATAGCTACCCATCATAATTTGTTTTTTCTCTCGGACTCCACCATTCCAACATCGCACCACAACAGCGCTTGCATCTGCTGCATCTTCTCCATCATTGGATTTTGGTTCTGGAAAGCTCTCTCTTTTTGAAGCAGAAGGCATAATCTCAGCTTCTTGGAATTGTTTGTTCTATTTACTGAAGAAAGCAGAACAGAATCAAGTAACATTCCGAGCTGCAAATGCTGTACCTACTGCTCTACCATTTTTGGTCTCCGGTATCCATCGTCCATGTGAACTTCTCCTAAATCCAACTTTACTCCGCTCTCTGAGTTTGTTTTCTCCGTAATCGATGCATCCACCTTCTCGTCTCTCCCCCTCCACCGTGTTTTCTCTCATCTCTCTCCTCCATAGGTGGAGATTGTCGGAGACATGAAGGGAGTAACCGAAGGAAACCCTAAAACTACTCTGATTGCATAAACACTTCTTCTCCTGCGACTTTAGGTAAGTCTCTCCTCCATAGAGTATAATTTCTGCTTTCATGTTTTTTCATCTTTAATCTTTCAAACCCCTTTCTTGTTCTTCTTTCAGTGTTAGAATTTATCTGGATTTAGCTCTTTGATTTTATAAGATCTTCATAAATTGTTCGGGTTTCTTGATTTTTGGAACCTGCATGTTTATTTTCCTTCCCAATCTGGGCATTTTTATCTGTGATTAGTAAACAAATTAGGGTTATGATTCTTAAACATCCAATCCTTTTGCCTTTGTTCTTGTTCTTAATGTTTTTCTTTTTTAGAAAATTCCATCGTCTTTAGTTCTTGATCTTGACTTTGAAGACACCCATGTGTTGTTTAGTTGAAATTCAGTTTCAAGATCATGATTCTTCATTAACTAAATCAACTTGTCAATCTTACCCTGAAGTTGCTAGTGCTGGAGAAAATTACCATTTAGCGTTTGAGAGTTGGAATTGAAGATATGGAATGGAGTTGAAGCTCATTTAGTTGCAATAATGGTCACATCTGTGATCTGTTATTGCTAGGCAAAATGGGTCCCAATCATCAATTACAACAGCAAGGGTAGTGCCCTATGCTTCTTCAGTTCCAATTGAAGGTTTAGTAAATTAAAGCTTTAACCAAGGTAATCATCTGGGGTATCAAAGTTACTGGGATGCAACATATGCACATGAATTGACAAATTTTCGTGAACATGGGGATGCTGGTGAAGTTTGGTATGCATATCTAATTGACTATGACATATACCTTCTTTGACAAGATGCTTTTTTGTATGACTTTTTAAATTCTTTCTAAAGGTTTGGGGCAGATGTCATGGAAATGGTTGCTTCATGGAAAAAAGGACTATGTGCTGACATTTCACAAAGACATTTACAAATTCAACATAAAATTGATGACTCTGAGTCTGTTAGTCAAGAGGATAAAGATTTAGCAAGATGGAGTGTTCTTGATGTTGGAACAGGCAATGGGCTACTTCTTCAAGAGCTTGCTAAACAGGGGTATAGTATTATACATAATAACACTTATTCCTCCTTTTGGTACGATGATAATTGATAAATCATTCATTATTACTTTTGATGTTAGTATAAATAGGTTCTCTGATCTCACTGGAATAGATTATAGTGAATGAGCAATTAGCCTTGCTAGAAGCCTTGCTAATCGTGATGAATTTATTGGTATCAAACTATTGGTTGATGATGTTCTTGATTTTTGATTTACTCATATTTAATGTCTATTGGTAAGTTACAATTTGCATTTACTCATATTTAATGTTTTTTATTTTTGATTTTATAGCTCCTGATATACATCGATCCAACAGCACAAAGTTCCAGGGATATGCTTGGTATTGACACTCGAGGTTGAAAACTTCAACGTCATGTCAGGGATAAATATAAATTTATTTCAAGTTTGGTCCATTATACCCTTGGTTGACATTTATAAAAAACTTCCTGGAAGTTACTAAAGAAACAGTCGTTGCCACCTTTGTGCTATTCATCAGGTGTTAAATGGCTTCTACCAACCTTGGACATGGCGGAGTTGGCAGTTCCAGAGTTGTTACTGACTTGAATTATTCATCTAGTTCAGTTGACTGGCTCGGGAGAGAGATGCTTGAGATGCGACAAGGTAGAACATGATGATGAAAGAGTGAGTGCAAGTTCCTTTTCCCTTATCATAACTTTTCTTATATATCATTCATAAAATTCTTATATATCATCAGTTGTTATTGATAATCTGTTCATGTTGGATTTATATTGCAGGAAAGTGAACCAGAGATAGTACATGGTGTGGGTTCTGAAGCAAGGCATGTTATAAGAACAACAACACACCCGGTCTTCTTTCTGACTCTGTCATGCAGAAATCGATTGCATCACTTATTCCCTTATTCTCTTATGAGTATAAAAAATTAGCTACATCATTAACCTAATTTGTGAATTATTGATTTTATTAATTGTTGGAACAGGGGAAACTTGGGGAAACTTGTGATTTCTTTCTTAGGTATCTAATTGCTAATTTTATAGCTACATCATTAACCTGCTACGGTTGCTATTTGAACTTTGAAGTGTTTTCTGCCTTTTTGACCATTTTACCCCTGCTCTGTGTTTTGCTTAGTTGTTGTGTTTGTTGGTCTCAAATTTTTTCCCATGCTTTTGGAGCTGTGTGGAGCTTGCTGCCACCTTTTGGAGCTGTGTGGAGCATTCTAGGTGGTTGTAATGATCAGTCTAAACAGGTTTGGAGTAATGAATTTTCAAGAATTAGCATTTTTCATGGGTTTCAACTACAATTTGTTATTTAATTTTTATATGATATAAAGGCTTAACATGGGTTTCAATGTTTCATGCAATTTAAAAAGCAAATTAAAACAGAGCTTTGAGAATTTAATATATGTACATATGGTGGTCAAATGAAGTTGTGTACAAAATGTTATATGAAATGGATGTGGGAGTATTATGTGGATGCTACAACAGGTAGGTAAGCTTCAATTTCTACCTTTTAATTTCTCTCATAAGTTGAAAATTTGATTTCTAGTTTCCATGGATCCAACCTTAATGTTTTTCATCCTCAAAGGTAATACATGTTTGCTGAAGTACCAGACGACTACGAATAGATATAGACTCTACAAATGTTCAGGTGGGTATTTTTTTTTTCTGAAATTCACATAACTATATCTTTGATAGTCATGTTTGTTTGTTCGGTTGTGCAAGGACAATTAGATGGAGTTTGACAGCACATGCAGCTAGGGAAGTGGATTGGAGTGGGATAGAAAATAGAACAAATGTAGCTAGGGTAATTGTTTTCTGAATTTGGTGTAACTATATCTTTGATTTTGTTTTTCATCTTACCTTTTATGATTTGAGTATGAAATTTTATTTTATATTATGCAATGGATTGTATTTTTTGTATATGCTATTTTATTTCTATTATGAGAAATTAAATGCAAATTTAATTTGAAAATTAATAAATATATAAATTTATTTTTTTTAAACATTTAAATTTACGATACGCAAAAATGTGTGTCATCTTCATTTATGACATGGCATTTCTTAACAGGGGCTTTCTTGATACGCATTGCGTGTCATTAACACGCGCGTCGTAAGGTTACGACATGCGAATGCATGTCGTCTTCCTTTATGACAGGGCCTTCCTTGATACGCATTGCGTGTCGTAAACGCGCGTCGTAATTGCGCGTCGTAAATGAGCGTCGTAAATGCGCGTCGTCTATAGACGACGCGCAAAAGCGCGTCGTCTCTCTTTATGACAGGGCCTTCCTTGACACGCATTTGCGCGTCGTCTGAGCCTTTTACGACGCGCAATGAGCGTCGTAAAAGGCTGTTTTTCTAGTAGTGTACCTTGCCAGTTTCGGTTTTTGTTGTGGCCAAAGTTCTTCTTTGTGAATTTCTTTGGATTAGACACCATCATAGCAAATTCCTCCTTAGAAAATTCACAATCGGAGAGATCAGATTCCAAACCATCATCATCTACAACCTTTTTACCCTTAGCAACAAGGGCCGGTGATCCCATCCCAGGAACTAACTTCCCCTATTTCATCACTTCATCTTCATGTGACCTCAATATTCGAACATGCTTCGCCAACGTGTAGTTCTTGAACTATTCATGTGCTTTTATGGTAGAAGCTACAACCTTCCATTCAGATCTTAGCCTGTTCATGAAAGTGAGTTTTTACTCAATTAGTTCACGTTCAATCTTGTGCTTCATCATCCTATTGAGTAGATGATTATAGTGATTGAAAGTTTGATCTAGACTCTCTTCATGCTTTTGAACATGTAACACCCATAAAAATCATGCCAACTTTAAACTTTTTCAAAAAACTTGAAACAATTTAACATTACAAAGTTTGTTTTCAAAATAGTAAATATCAGAATATCTTAGTATCAAATCATAAAATCATAACAACAGGAGGAGCGGTACGATCATGCCTTCACCTTCCCGCGATCACCACAAGTACCTGAAACAATAATCAATTGATGTACGCTCGATGGCTTAGTAAGTTACCCCCAAAATACCAACCTCATATAACCATAACCATATCATATCAACAAATACAAAACAACATGCGTAATGAGCCTTCAGCCTGACTGGACCGCCTCACAAGGCCTACAACCTATCTGGACTGCTCTCGAGCCTTCAGCATGACTGGACCACCTCGGAGGGCCTACAACCTATCCGGACCGCTCACTGGGTATTTTGGCCTACAACACAAAATAGGACCGCCTCAACCCAACCCCTAACCAAACAAACATGTGCACATAAGTATCGTACGCTAGCTCATATCATATAACAGTCAAACCAATCTAATAGATCACTAATGATAGCAACATCCCAATAACCGGGATACTGACCTAACCGGTCACTAACATAGCATCATCTTATAACCAGGACACCGACCTAACCAGGTCATTAAGCATCAGCATATCACCATCCTAACTCCCAGGAGGTAATCAATAAACATATCATGCCATAATCCGGATACAAATCCATAAAGGGCCGACCTTGGTGCCTTAGACCCTATTGATATAGTGAGGATAACTCACCTCTCAACTGTCGACTCGAAAGATAAGCTCAAGCTGACGGGTCACCGTCACAAACTCCACCACCTATATTCACCATAGAACCATACTTGTAAATATCTAAATTCCCAACGATCAAGGCCAACAGTCCATGTTGACCCGACTCGTCGAGTGTAGTCACTGACTCGTCAAGTCCTTCCAGAACTCGAGTAGTCGTGAAAACCCCCACTGACTCTTCGAGTTTCCATGCAACTAGCCGAGTTCAAACGTGTCCCAATGTCGGGAAAACCCAAGTTGACTCGCCAAGTCCATTCTAAAGTCCTTGCACGACAATATTCATCGGACTCACCGAGTTGACCATGCAACTCGCCGAGTCCATTCAGTCTATTATCCATTCAGATGCTTTTTAACCCATTTTAAGGTCCCATATTGCAGATCTAGCTTCCCAAGGCATGTTTATTATGTAAAGTTGCAAACTTTACGTGCATGCAAAGCTCATAATGTCAAAACCAAGCTTGCAATGGACTTTTACACTTAAGGAGAGGCACATACTTGCTACAGCTGAAGGATTTATGGGCTTAGAAACAAAAAGAGAGTTCAGATGTGAAGTTACAGCTTCAAATCTTAGCTCATACCTGAGAATAGCTTCTAAATATGCTAGAATAGCCCAAATCATTAACCCAAAGAGATCTAGAATGAAATGAGGTCAAGGAAACGACTTAATACCTTCCAAAAGATGCTAACTAAGGTAGATTTAAGATCCCCACACTTTCCTTGCTTCTAGCCACTTGCTCTCAAAGCTCTTCTCACTAATATCTACCTTCCAAAACTTGAAACACACAAGAATGAAGCACACACACACGTATTAGGGTTTGTTGGACTCTCAAGAGGCTGTAAGGGGGCTAAAGGAGGTTTATGATCCTTTAAATAGGGTGTAAAACCTTGAAAATTAGGGTTTTATCCTCCAGGTCCTACTCGTCGAGTCCTATCTTGGACTCGGCGAGTAGGTCACTTAAACATGTGGCCGAAACCACTTCTACTCGACGAGTCAGGGCATCCAACTCGTCGAGTAGACCTTGCAATTTATGAAAATTAAAGCTATAAAATTATCACCTGAGAGTCGATGCGTTACAATTCTCCTCCACTTGAACTAGGCTTTGCCCTCGAAGTCTGCTGTAGTGAACAACCCTGGATAGTGCTCCCGCATTTCTGCCTATGGCTCCCATGTCCACCCAGACCCCCTTCGGTGCTCCCCTATACCTTTACCAAAGGTATCTCTTTGTTCCGCAGAACCTTCACCTTCTTCTCCAAAATGGCCTCGGGCCACTCAACATAATTTAGGCGCTCATCAACCTAAATGTCATCCAATCTTACTACCACCTCCTTATCCAGAATGCACTTCCTCAATTGAGAAATGTGAAAGGTGTTGTGCATTCGACTAAGCTCATCTGATAGCTCTAACCTATATGCTACCTTGCCAATCCTGACAACGATCCTGAATTGCCCAATGTATCAGGGACCTAATTTCCCCCTCTTCTTGAAGCGGATCACACCCTTCCAGGGCGAAACCTTCAGGAGTACCATGTCACCGACCTGGAACTCTAACTCAGATCGGAGTCTGTCAGTGAAACTCTTCTGCCGACTCTGAGCGGTCTGCAGTTGCTGCTTAATCTGCTGAATTTTGTCGGTAGTCTGCAAGACTACCTCCATCCGTCCCATCACCCTGTGTCCGACCTCACCCCAACAAACCAGGGTGCGACATCTCCTCCCATACAACTGCTCGAAAGGCAGGGCGTCAATGCTAGAATGATAGTTGTTGTTGTAGGCGAACTCTGCACGGGGTAGGTGGGAATCCCAGCTCCCACCGAAGTCAATGACGCACGCCCTCAACATAGGCTCGAGGGTCTGAATGGTCCGCTCACTCTGACCGTCGGTCTACGGATGAAATGTTGTGCTAAAGTACAGCCGCGTGCCTAGTTCCTTGTGGAAATTCTGCTAGAAACGGGAGGTAAATCTAACATCCCGGTCAGAAACAATGGAGACCGGAACCCCATGGCGAGCAACGATCTCGTGGACGTACACGTCGGCCAACGTCTCGGCCGATGAACTCTCCCGTATAGCCAAGAAATGGGCACTCTTGGTCAATCAATGTACGATGACCCATATAACATCAAATCCCTTTGCTTTCCTCGGCAGCTTGCTAATGAAGTCGATCGTGATCAGTTCCAATTTCCACATGGGAATATCTAGGGGCTGCAACATACCATGCGACCTATGATGCTCGGCCTTGACCAGTAACTCAAACTTAGGTCTCGGTACATCTTGGTGGCCCGTGGGTGAATAGAGAAGTGAGACTTATGAGCCTCCTCCATGACTCTCTGTCTGACCCCACAAGACATCGAAACCCATACACGACCGCAACGGGTCAATAACCCTCGACTATCCTTCATAAACCGGGTGTTCTCACCCTTGATCCTCTCTAACTTCCAATTCTCCGGTCGTATGCCCTCAATCTGAGCATCCCTGATCAAGCTCACAAGCGAAGAATCCACCGCTATCCTCATACATATTGATGGGGTGGAAGACCCTTCTTACTTGCGGCTCAAAGCGTCCGCCACCACATTCGCTTTACCAGGGTGGTAAAGGATCTCGCAATCGTAGTCCTTGACTACATCCAGCCACCTGCGCTGCCTCATGTTCAGGTTCGGCTGATACATGATGTGTCTCACGCTCTTGTGATCAGTGTATTTGGTACAACAGACCCCATATAGGCAACATCTCCATATCTTGAGAGCGAACACCACCGCTCCCAACTCTAAATCATGTGTGGGATATCTCATCTCATGCGGCTTCAGCTGCCGTGACGCGTAAGCTATCACCCGTCCTCGCTGCATGAGGACCGCTCCTAAACCTGTGATAGAAGCATCAAAGAACACCACAAAATCCTTAACTCCCTCCGGGAGTGTTAGGACTGGATCGTCGCACAGCCGCTGACGGAGGGTCTCAAACGCTCTCTGCAACTCAGGTCCCAATCGGAAATGTACCCCTTCGTCGTCATACTAGTGAGGGGTACTGCAATCTTGGAGAAATCCCGTATAAATCTCCGGTAGTACCCTGCTAATCCCAGGAAACTCCTGATGTCTGAAGAGATCTCAGTACCTCCCACTGCATGACTGCCTCAATTTTTGTTGGGTCGACCAAAATCCCATCCTGGTTAACGAGATGCCCAAGCAATTGGACCTCTCGTAACCAAAACTCACACTTCAAGAACTTAGCATACAACCGTTCTTGTCTCAGAATTCCTAATAACTCCCCGAGGTGATCCTCGTACTGCTCTCGAGTCTTGGAATACACCAACATATCATCAATAAACACTATAACCAAACCAATCAAGCATCGGTCTGCAGACCCGATTCATCAGGTCCATGAATACTGTTGGCGCATTGGTGAGCCCAAACGACATCACCACAAACTCATAATGACCTTAACGAGTCCGAAACACGGTCTACTCCATGTCCTCCTCTCTGACCCATACCTGATAATACCCTGACCTCAAATCAATTTTGGAGAACCAAGATGCACCCTGCAACTGATCAAAGAGATCATCTATCCTCGGGAGTGGATAACGGTTCTTCACCGTCAACTTGTTCAACTCCCTATAACCAATGCACATTCGGTGTGAACCGTCCTTCTTCCTGACGAAGAGGATCGGTGCTCCCCATGGAGAACTGCTAGGTCAAATGAACTGCTTGCCCAACAGTTCCTGCAGCTATGATGACAGCTCCTACATCTCGGGTGGCACCAACCGGTACGACGCCTTGGCGATAGGAGTCGCGCTCGGCACCAGGTCGATCCGGAACTCGACCTGTCTCTCCGGAGGTACCCTTGTAACTCCTCCAGGAACACGTCAACAAACTCTCTAACCACTGGAACCTCTGAAAATAGAGTCTAATCTCTGACCCGCGTATCCACTACAAACACTAGATAACCCACACACCCGTGATAAATATACTAGCGAGCCCTAGCAGCTGAACAAAACCATGTTCCCATTCGGGTACCCTCACCATATACACTCAATTCTCCACTACCTGGGGTTCGAACTGCCACCCAGTGGCCCTCACAATCTAGCATGGCAGCAAATCGACTAAGCCAATCCATCCCCACAATCACGCACACCTCTCCCATGGGAATCGGAATCAAATCTATCAAAAAGGACACTTCGAAGATCTCTAACTCACATCCTTGGTAGATCAAAGAAGTAGAAACTCCGTGTTCGTTAGTGATAGAGACTCTCAACGGACACTCTAGCTCGCCAACAGGCATACTGAACTCCATACTAAATGTCTGAGATATGAAAGACCGACTTGCCTCAGAGTCAAATAAAACCAATGCAAGCAAGGAGCTCACTAAAACGTACCTAATCACGGTACAACAGATAAGCATAAAACATATATAATAAATGAGATAGAGGATAGAAACATACCAACAAACACATCCAGTGCTGCCCCGGCCTCCTCGGCTGTAAGCTGGAAGGCACGCCCCTGAGCTTTCGTAGGCTCTGCCTTAACTGGCCTCCCATCCGCATTTCTTAATGTAACCGAAGCTGGAGCCTGCATCGGCCTAGATGCGAGCTGTGGACAGTTGGTCTTCACACAACAAACTTGATGACAGTGATAGCATATCCTCATATCCAATGCAGGGGCGGACTGGCGACTGTGCCTAGCATAATGCTCCTCCTTGCCACACTGGTGGCACCCACTATCCGCTCGACAAACTCCGGAATGACCTTTGTCGCACTTTCCACAAGTGCGGCTCTGCTGACCCCGGTCCTAGAATCAGCGGTCTTAGACCCCTTTGGCGCCGGCTGAGACTGTGCCAGGGCATGTCGCTGCTCCCTCAACTGCAGCTCAAGCTCCAACTCATGCTACCTACCGGCCTCCTCTTGATACAGTAGAGTATCACATCATTGTGTGGCAACAAACTGACGGATGTCCATCTTGAGCATACTCGGATAATGAGTCATCTAAGCCTTCTCGGAAGCAAACTCTGGGTAGAACATCTCCCTTTATATGAACATACAGGTGATCTCCATCATCAACTCCTCATCTTGTTTCAAACTTAAAAACTCCTGAGCCAATCCTTCCCGCTAAACCTGTGGAATGTATCAGGCGCGAAACATATCCCTGAACTGCTCCTAAGTAACAGCAACTCTCTGATCATCAGTGTACGACCCTATCGTCAGTCTCCACCAGTCCTTGGCCCAGGACCTCAGCAGGTTCAAGGCACACCTGACCTTCTGGTTAGTAGGACACGAGCAAGTAAGGAAGCACCCCTCCACATTAGAAATCCACCTCATAGCCTTGATGAGGTCCTGGGTCCCATCAAATGTAGGGGGCTTCGTGTTATCGAAGTCTTTGTACTGGAAGCCCAGAGTGGCTCCTACTCCTCCCCTTACTGCCAATACAACCGATGTAGCTGCAGCGACAGCCGTCTCCGCTAGAGCTACATATCTATCATCGAAGTACTCCATCATAGCGATCTTCATAGACCCAAACAACTCCGGAATCTAACCCTAGAAAATCTCGACCACCTCCTCGTAGATGATCTCCCTGACTCGATCCTCTGTCAATGTTGGTCCCTCCTGGACGATAACCTCAGGCGCTGCTGGGGCCTCCTAATTGCTATGCCCTGATCCCGATCCAGATCCTGTCGCAAAATGCCTCGTAACCACCATACTAAAATATAACAGGAAGATATCAGACAATTCACATAAATAATTAGGAACCAACTCCCGACTAAGCCCTGGGAGTTGTGACTTCTTTGCTACACGTATGGGTCCTGTGCTTTCAGTAGTACATGCACATACTACCTTCCACACCTACCCATATTTGTTTCATGTATCATCACAACACCCTAACAATATACTTGTATATGGTGGTCGCTCGACATCACTCCTAGAGGAAGACTAACTGTCTCACATCGACCTACCGGTCTCACTCAACTCACTCATCCATGAAACTTCCACCAACCCTGTGAAGGGTTTTGAGCATTCTAACATTCATAATGTGTACATGCAACCCTAGAAACCTTGGATCTATGTTTGACTAAGATACATGCAAAAATGATTTTTCCAAGGTTCATAATCCTATCTAGCATACATGGGGAACTTTTAAACAGAAAAGCTAGTAAGAAAACATACCTTGTAGTATTTTGGATTCCTTGAGAACCTTGTGAGCCTAGCACCCCAAGTGTGATGCCTCAAATGTCTCACACAACACCAAATAACTTGGAATAAACTTGAGATAAATGTCACACTACTTGAAATTGGCTATCCCTCTTCTTTCTTACATATGTGCCGATTTTGGTGAACATAAGGATCCTTATATAGTGTGTTACAATTAGGGTTACACCATGTAACCCCTAATTGTCATGACTTTTCATTTCCATGACCCATGGGTTCAACAAACACCATGGAGCATCCTATGGGTTTTATCCCAAGTTGATAATCCATAAACCATTAGCCCACTATATAAGTATGGGTGATTTACACGATCAACCCATATATTTAATTAGTATCCTTTTGATCACTTAATTATTCCAAATTAATTCTTGATCAATACTAATTAAATAATATTATTAATATATTAGAACTTATAATATATTAATAAATCATAAGTGTTATTTCTCTCATTTTAGTCTATCCGAATGTATGATGCCATGCAACCCAAATGGACCATGCCAAACCAGGTCAAGTACATACCAGAAATAGTTATGGACTTAGACACCTTATCCAACACCCTGCAGCACTAGTGTATGCTAACCATATATAACGCTGGACCCTATAGACTTTCGAATATCTAATCCTACCCTAAGCCCTAATCAATAAGAACAGAACATTAGGCCAAATCAAACATTCTCAGGCTATAAGATCTTAATTATGTACAGCCGTGATACATACACAAGTAACTATAGTAATGATGTCAATTTCACATAAGGAAAGCCCTAGGCTAGCAGGCATCATGTGTAACGACCCGTTCCCGGTATGTTAATTCATTGGTAATTGTTGTAAGTTTTGCATGAGGGACTCGGCGAGTTCATAGCCTGACTCGCCGAGTAGGGTCGCGACTTCGAGCACGTGTGAGCCGGGGACTCGGCGAGTCCATATCCCTGACTCGGCGAGTCCATCCATCTGGGTGAAACCCTAAATCCCCGGGTTGCCCACTATTTAAGTCACCTTATAGCCCCATTCTCGCCTCCCTCACCCTGAGAACACTGTGAGAAAGAACCCTAATCCACCCTTGTGTGAGCTAAGTGTTTTGTGCCATTTTGTGAAGGTTTGAAGAAGGAGAAGAAGAAAGGAGCAAGGAGAAGAGGTGTAGTGCAAAGATCCAAGGGCAAATCTGAGTTATTTGAGGTATTTTCGGATTTTCCCTCTTGTTATATGCTTTAAACCTCCATTAGAGCTCTCCTAGGATCTAGTTGATGCTTGTTCCAAGCCTTATGTTTGCATGAATGCCTTAATAAGTCGAGATATCTTTAGATCTGAATGATTGGGTGTTGTAGAGCCCAGATCTACTGCCTTTTTGGAGTTACTTTGCATATTAACCATAGATCTACCCATTTTGTGCATCTTTTAGCCTTATTTCCCTTATTCATGAGGTTGTACACGTAAAGTTGGAAACTTTACGTGGTAAATCAGCTTATTGGACTCAAATCTATCAATTGTATGTGTTGGATTCAAACAAAATCGAGTAAAAATCAGTTGCATGGCGGCAACTCGGCGAGTCGGGAAGAACGACTCGGCGAGTTGGGTCGCGAGTTCCCGATTCCTTCATTTTTATCAGTGTCGAGTGGATCCAGTGAGTTAGAGAGTGGACTCAGCGAGTTGAGAGTAGACTCAGTGATGGAGGGACTCGGCGAGTTGTTCATACAACTCGGCGAGTCCAAGGCAATCTTCTTAAGATCAAGAACAACTCGTCGAGTTTGTTCATACGGCTCGGCGAGTCGGATGAAGATTGTCTGAGTTCTTGGATCAAGTGGGTACTCGTCGAGTCGATGCCACACTCGACGAGTAGCAGCGTGTAGAACTGAGAAGTGAGAGTAGGAATCGACGAGTTGGGCGGCCCAACTCGGCGAGTCAGCCCAAAAGAGAGTTGACTTTGACCAAGGGTAAAAGAGTCATTTTACCACAAGCGCAGTGTTTAGTTTTGATTGAGTGTGTTTATGGACTTGTAGCCGAGGAGATTCAGGAGCAGCAGCCGTTAGCTTCCCGAGCCACACACTCAGCAGCCAGCTTACGAGGTGAGTTTCCTTCAAGTAGGAACGGGTCTAAGGCCACAATGCCGGCCCGTTCAGTTAGCAGTAGTTTCCGGATTTAGGTCCGATGCAGTAGCTAGTATGTTTGATGCCTTCGTGGCTCGAACAGGATTTGTGTGCTATGTTTTATGCGTTAAGTGTTATGTGTTCCAGGCTACGGCCCGATGTAGTATGCCGTATATGTGTTCATGTTAGTTGATGTGTTATGCTATGCCATGTTCAGTCAGTCAGTTCCGGACTTTGGTCCGATGCAGGGGACAAGGTCCCAGTCGGTTCCGGACTTCGGTCCGATGCAGTTAGTTCCGGACTTCGGTCCGATGCAGGGGACAAGGTCCCAGTCAGTTCCGGATTTCAATCCGATGCAGTTAGTTCCGGACTTCGGTCCGATGCAGGGGACAAGGTCCCAGTCCGTTCCGGACTTCGGTCCGATGCAGTTTCCGGGCTTCGGCCCGATGCAGTGGGCGAGGCCCAATATGTGTTTATATGTTATTGTATGGTATGTGGTAGTTTGGGGGAGCTCACTAAGCTTTGTGCTTACAGTTTCAGTTTTGGTTTCAGGTACTTCCGCAAGCAAAGGGAAGAGCTCGGGGTGATAGCATCGCACACACCACAGCTTAGCTTTTATCCTGGGGATGGTTTTAGTTGTTTTGGATTTGATATAGTATGATACCGTTTTCCGCACAATATTTTATTATGATTTGGGATGCATCGCGTATGTTTTTTTTATGTTATGATACTCATATTATGGTTTTGATTATATTGAAAAACGAAATTTTTGGGTCGTTTCAAGTTGGTATCAGAGCCCTGGTTTGAGGGATTCGGATACACTTCCGGGTGTATCTGAACTCAAACTAAGGGAAATAAAAGATTTTAGTAAAATAAAAATGTTTTACCAAAAAGAATTTTGAAAGCACTTAAAAAGAAAGAATTGTTTTAACAAGATAGAGGTGTGTGCATGCGGTCAGCCGAGCTCAAGTAAGTACTCCCAAATTACCCATACAAGTTAATTGTTCAGTTTCAGTTTCAGTAGAACAACATGCTAGTATAGGAGTAAGGATCTAGGAGAATGCCTTATGTGCCTGCTTATGTGTTACAGCTTTATGAGTATTGCATGCTAGTACTAAGTAGACAGCAGTAGGATAGCCTGATTAGGTTATGCCTGTTAGTGGAAGCTTAGCATCCTATGCTAGTGCAGTTTCTTGTTATGAGAATAGTTTGGCCTGAGTCTGTTTCCCTTATCCGAATGCTGCTTGCTTCGTCCTTGGTGGGGTTCTGAGTAATGGGAGTTAGCCATTATGTGAACACGTCACACCACATGTGATCAGGTTTGAATAATCCCAGAGTGCTGGAACTGGCCCTATTGCGCAGCTCTTGTTTGACTCCAACCGTTGTAGGGACAGATCTTTTACTTGAAGGATTATCTGATCCTCATCACATGTGATGGTGTTTAGGGGGTGGCTAACTGGCATTATGAGGAGACCTACAGCAGCTGAGGACCAGTCGTGTTGAGCTTGAGGTTTCCCTAGGGCAAGCCTAGGATGAGAGTAGCAGAGAATAGCAGTAGTAGAAGTGACTTGGTGGAGTCAAGGCAGTTCTTGAGGAAAGTACAGATAGATGTGGAAGGTAGTATGGGCCCGTACTACTGAAAGCAGAGGATCCGTACTCGAATCAAGGAAGGCCAAGACAAGACCAGAAAGCTAGTAGCAGTGTCATGATCCCTTGAGATATTTCAGTGTTCTGATGTTGTTATGATATGTTTCAGAATGGTAGTTTTGAGTCCGAGACCAGCAGTCAGTAGCTCAGATGCCGGAGGGGGATCAGGATCGGGATCAGGCCCGGAGGTCGGGCAGATGGATGAGCAGACTAGAGAGTTCCTTTCTTCTAAGGTTACCCGCATCATACTGGAGCAGACTCCTGTGATCTTCGGTTCGATCAAGGAGGGTATTTTAGAGCTGATGGATGAGAGATTGAGTACTTTCCGTGCTGAGATGGCGGCCGTGATGGGGTCGCGCACACTTACGTTCAGGGAGTTCAGGGCATGCGGGGCTCCAGACTATCATGGGGCGCGGGACCCCATAGCGAGTACTAGATGGTTGGCGGATGTGGCCAATGCTTTCCGCACTAGCAGGTGTTCCGAGGGGGACAAGGTCAGATTGGCGTCCTGTCTTCTGAAGGACAGGGCACGGGATTGGTGGGAGGAGGTCGGACATGCCATCGGGGATGATGCGGCATTGGATGCCATGACCTGGGCTGATTTCTCTACCAGGTTCAGGGCGGAGTTTGCACCGGTCATTGAGGTGCAGCAGTTAGCTAGGGAGTTCCAGGACCTTACCCAGACTACCGAGACAGTGGCGGAGATCACCGCCAAGTTCAGGGAGAGGGCTCTTCTTGTTCCACAGTATGCAGCCGATGAGGAGATGAAGAAGGCCCGTTATCATGAGATGTTGCGGAGTGACATCCGCATGTTTGTGAGCCGGTCCAGTTGTAAAACGCTGGACGACATGATTGCCAGAGCTAGAGAGAGGGAGATTGATCTCGAGATGGAGAAGAAGAGGAAACCGGAGGCGGTTTCGGGTTCAGGCAGTGTGGGCAAAAAGCCCAAGGTTTCAGATCACAGGTCTAGGAGTCAGCAGAGCCACGGTCGGTGTGGCAAGTGTGGGAGATTGCATGAGGGGGGCGTGCAAGGCAGGGAGTTCCGGCTGCTACAAGTGCGGTCGGACTGGGCATTTGAGTAGGGATTGTACGGCCCCTGCTACTACGGTTACAGCATCAGATCTGATTTGCTTTCAGTGCAATCAGAGGGGACATAAAAGTCCCAGTGTCCCAGTTTAGCTGCAGCAGGGAAGGTGGTTGCACCTGCCCCTGCCACCTTGAGGATTACGGATGGCCGGCAGGGCCGATCTGATGCGCCAGTGGCGAAGAGCAGGGCATTTCAGATGACAGCAGAGGAGGCGCGAGCGACTCCTGATGTGGTGATGGGTATGTATCTTCCCTCCATCTTTTAATTGTTATTATATCGTTTGAATATTACTTGATGATATGTTTTATTTAGGGTCGTTCTCGGTGAACGGCATCTCTGCTTTGGTATTGTTCGATTCGGGGGCTACCCGATCATTTGTATCGCTTGCGCTTAGCAAGAGATTTAGCAGAGCTCCAGGGGAGCTGGATTGTCCATTAGAGGTTGAGATAGCAGATGATAGGACCGTGAGGGTCGGCAGAGTACATAGAGGGTGTTCCCTTCAGATATTTGATGAACAGTTTTCAGTGGACCTGGTTCCTATTCCCCTGCGTGGGAATAAAGTTATTATGGGCATGGATTGGCTAAGCCCCAATGGGGCGGTGATTGATTGTGAGCTTCAGCTAGTGAGGGTTCGCACTCCCAGTGGGGGAGAGATAGTGATTCAGGGCGAGAGGCCCCAGCGAGGACCGACCTTTTGTTCCGCCGCAAGGGCGAGGCGCTATGTTCAGCAGGGTTGCGTCGGTTTTGTAGCTTACGTCTTGGATGCCCGGGAGAAGGGAAAGACGACGATTGATGATGTTCCTATTGTTCGTGACTACCCGGATGTGTTTCCCGAGGAATTGCCAGGGATACCTCCAGAGAGGCAGGTTGAGTTCAGGATCGACCTAGTTCCTGGTGCGGCTCCGATAGCCAAAGCACCGTATCGACTTGCTCCCCCTGAGATGCAGGAGTTGTCTACACAGCTTCAGGAGCTGTTAGACAAGGGTTTCATTCGGCCGAGCAGTTCGCCTTGGGGAGCGCCGATCTTATTTGTGAGGAAGAAGGATGGGTCGCATCGTATGTGCATTGATTATCGGGAGTTGAACAAAGTAACGGTGAAGAACCGTTACCCACTTCCGAGGATAGATGACTTGTTTGATCAGCTTCAGGGAGCGTCTTGGTTCTCCAAGATCGATCTACACTCTGGTTATCATCAGATGAGGGTTAGAGATGAGGATGTACAGAAGACTGCTTTCAGGACCCGGTATGGTCATTATGAGTTCGTGGTGATGCCATTTGGGCTCACCAATGCTCCAGCCGCGTTCATGGATCTCATGAACCGCGTGTGCAGACCGATGCTGGATCGGTCGGTGATAGTATTCATAGATGACATCTTGGTATATTCCAAGACACAGGGGCAGCACGAGGAGCACCTGCGGGAGGTGTTGGCGACTTTGAGGAGGGAGAGACTTTTCGCAAAGTTCTCCAAGTGTGAGTTCTGGTTGCGCGAGGTGCAGTTTCTTGGTCATCTCGTCAACCATAAGGGTATTTTGGTAGATCCGGCCAAGATTGAGGCCGTGATTGAGTGGGAGGTCCCGAGGTCTCCATCTGAGATCCGGAGCTTCCTAGGGCTGGCAGGGTATTATCGGAGATTTATTCAGGACTTCTCCAAGATAGCAGTGCCGCTCACCCGACTAACCAAGAAGTCGGTGGTTTTTCGTTAGGGGCCTGAGCAGCAGGCGGCGTTCGAGACTCTCAGACAGAGATTGTGCGAGGCTCCGATCCTTACCTTGCCAGAGGGAGTAGAGGACTTCGTAGTCTATTGTGATGCTTCGATCACAGGTATGGGAGGAGTATTGATGCAGCGAGGCCATGTGGTAGCTTATGCCTCGAGACAGTTGAAGCCTCACGAGGCTAATTATCCTACCCACGACTTGGAGCTGGGGGCAGTTGTATTTGCCCTCAAGATTTGGAGACATTACCTTTATGGGGTCCGCTGTACTATATACACGGATCACAAGAGTTTGCGATATCTTATGGATCAGTCGAGTTTGAACATGAGGCAGAGGAGATGGTTGGACGTGCTGAAGGATTATGACTGTGAGATCCTTTATCATCCAGGGAAGGCCAATGTGGTGGCCGACGCCCTGAGCCGCAAGGTGTCGACGGCCCCTATCAGAGATCTGTGTATGAGGATGACAGTGATCACTTCGTTGTTGGAGCGGATCAAGGAGGCTCAGATGGAGGGCCTCAAGGAGGAGAGGCAGAAGTGTGAGAGGATAGTGGGCCGAGTAGCTTCATTTGATTACGACAGTCGGGGTTTGTTGACGCTTCATGGTAGGGTGTGGGTACCGTACTGGGGTGGGGTACGACAAGTATTGATGGACGAGGCTCATAAGTCTCGATTTTCTATCCACCCAGGAGCGACGAAGATGTATCGAGATCTTCGACCTGATTATTGGTGGCCCTGCATGAAGCGGGATGTCGCTTGGTATGTTGAGAGATGTTTGACCTGCCGGAAGGTCAAGGCGGAGCACCAGAGACCTCACGGCAAGATGCAGCCGTTAGACATTCCCGTGTGGAAATGGGAGGATATCACCATGGATTTTGTCACCAAACTCCCCAGGACCGCACGTGGAGTGGACTCGATATGGGTAGTAGTGGATCGGTTGACGAAGAGTGCCCATTTTATTCCGATTCAGGAGAGTATATCGGCGGAAAAGTTAGCCGATATCTATGTGCGGGAGATTGTGGCACGTCATGGAGTGCCGGTATCGGTGGTGTCGGACCGAGATGTTCGTTTCACGTCCAGATTCTGGAAGCGGTTCCACGACAAGATGGGTACTCGTCTCCATTTCAGCACCGCTTTCCACCCTCAGACTGACGGGCAGAGCGAGAGGACGATTCAGACTCTTGAGGACATGCTTAGGGCATGTGTTCTAGATTTTGGGGGTAGTTGGGATACGTATCTTCCGTTAGCGGAATTCTCGTATAACAACAGTTATCATGCGAGCATTGATCGACCTCCTTTTGAGATGTTATATGGCAGGAAGTGCAGGACCCCGATTTGTTGGGGCGAGGTCGGTCAGCGAGTCATAGGGAGCACCGAAGTGGTGCTCAAGACGACTGAGTTGATCCAGCAAGTCCGTAGTAGGCTGCAGACTGCGCAGAGTCAGCAGAAGAGCTACGCCGACAGGAGGCGTTCGGACTTGGAGTTCCAGGTGGGAGATATGGTTCTTCTGAAAGTCTCACCTTGGAAAGGTGTCATCAGGTTCCGGAAGAGGGGCAAATTGGGCCCCAGATTTATTGGTCCTTTCAGGGTTTTGGCCCGGGTGGGTCGGGTTGCTTATCGATTGGATATTCCCGAGGAGCTTAGTCAGATACACAACACCTTCCACGTGTCGCAGTTAAGGAAGTGTTTGGTGGATGAGACAGCAGTCGTTCCCCTAGAGGACATTCAGGTTGATAGCGGCCTGAATTATATTGAGAGGCCGGTCGCGATTCTGGAACGGAAGATCAAGACCTTGAGGAACAAGGTAATTCAGCTAGTGAAGGTGCAGTGGCAGCACCGAAAGGGGTCTGAATGGACGTGGGAGGCTGAGGAGGAGATGAGAGCGCACTACCCGGAGATATTTGCAGATCCAGCCGAAGCAAAGTTCAAGGACGAAGTCTGAGACAAGTGGGGGAGAATTGTAACGACCCGTTCCCGGTATGTTAATTCATTGGTAATTGTTGTAAGTTTTGCATGAGGGACTCGGCGAGTTCATAGCCTGACTCACCGAGTAGGGTCGCGACTTCGAGCACGTGTGAGCCGGGGACTCGGCGAGTCCATATCCCTGACTCGGCGAGTCCATCCGTCTGGGTGAAACCCTAAATCCCCGGGTTGCCCACTATTTAAGTCACCTTATAGCCCCATTCTCGCCTCCCTCACCCTGAGAACACTGTGAGAAAGAACCCTAATCCACCCTTGTGTGAGCTAAGTGTTTTGTGCCATTTTGTGAAGGTTTGAAGAAGGAGAAGAAGAAAGGAGCAAGGAGAAGAGGTGTAGTGCAAAGATCCAAGGGCAAATCTGAGTTATTTGAGGTATTTTCGGATTTTCCCTCTTGTTATATGCTTTAAACCTCCATTAGAGCTCTCCTAGGATCTAGTTGATGCTTGTTCCAAGCCTTATGTTTGCATGAATGCCTTAATAAGTCGAGATATCTTTAGATCTGAATGATTGGGTGTTGTAGAGCCCAGATCTACTGCCTTTTTGGAGTTACTTTGCATATTAACCATAGATCTACCCATTTTGTGCATCTTTTAGCCTTATTTCCCTTATTCATGAGGTTGTACACGTAAAGTTGGAAACTTTACGTGGTAAATCAGCTTATTGGACTCAGATCTATCAATTGTATGTGTTGGATTCAAACAAAATCGAGTAAAAATCAGTTGCATGGCGGCAACTCGGCGAGTCGGGAAGAATGACTCGGCGAGTTAGGTCGCGAGTTCCCGATTCCTTCATTTTTATCAGTGTCGAGTGGATCCAGTGAGTTAGAGAGTGGACTCAGCGAGTTGAGAGTAGACTCAGTGATGGAGGGACTCGACGAGTTGTTCATACAACTCGGCGAGTCCAAGGCAATCTTCTTAAGATCAAGAACAACTCGTCGAGTTTTGTTCATACGGCTCGGCGAGTCAGATGAAGATTGTCTGAGTTCTTGGATCAAGTGGGTACTCGTCGAGTCGATGCCACACTCGACGAGTAGCAGCGTGTAGAACTGAGAAGTGAGTGTAGGACTCGACGAGTTGGGCGGCCCAACTCGGCGAGTCAGCCCAAAAGAGAGTTGACTTTGACCAAGGGTAAAAGAGTCATTTTACCCCAAGCGCAGTGTTTAGTATTTGATTGAGTGTGTTTATGGACTTGTAGCCGAGGAGATTCAGGAGCAGCAGCCGTTAGCTTCCCGAGCCACACACTCAGCAGCCAGCTTACGAGGTGAGTTTCCTTCCAGTAGGAACGGGTCTAAGGCCACAATGTCGGCCCGTTCAGTTAGCAGTAGTTTCCGGATTTAGGTCCGATGCAGTAGCTAGTATGTTTGATGCCTTCGTGGCTCGAACAGGATTTGTGTGCTATGTTTTATGCGTTAAGTGTTATGTGTTCCGGGCTACGGCCCGATGTAGTATGCCGTATATGTGTTCATGTTAGTTGATGTGTTATGCTATGCCATGTTCAGTCAGTCAGTTCCGGACTTCGGTCCGATGCAGGGGACAAGGTCCCAGTCGGTTCCGGACTTCGTTCTGATGCAGTTAGTTCCGGACTTCGGTCCGATGCAGGGGACAAGGTCCCAGTCAGTTCCGGACTTCGGTCCGATGCAGTTAGTTCCGGACTTCGGTCCGATGCAGGGGACAAGGTCCCAGTCAGTTCCGGACTTCGGTCCGATGCAGTTTCCGGGCTTCGGCCCGATGCAGTGGGCGAGGCCCAATATGTGTTTATATGTTATTGTATGGTATGTGGTAGTTTGGGGGAGCTCACTAAGCTTTGTGCTTACAGTTTCAGTTTTGGTTTCAGGTACTTCCGCAAGCAAAGGGAAGAGCTCGGGGTGATAGCATCGCACACACCACAGCTTAGCTTTTATCCTGGGGATGGTTTTAGTTGTTTTGGATTTGATATAGTATGATACCATTTTCCGCACAATATTTATTATGATTTGGGATGCATCGCGTATGTTTTTTTTTTATGTTATGATACTCATATTATGGTTTTGATTATATTGAAAAACGAAATTTTTGGGTTGTTTCATCATGTAATCAGGCAATTCTATCATGCAATTCCTGAAGATCCCTAGCCAAGTACTAGCATGTTGTTCTAACATATCATAATATCAAATAACCATATAGTATTTTGGGGTCTACTTACTGGCTCCAGCCGATCGTACACCCTGCATCCTCCTTTTTCTAATTTTGAAACCCATTTTTAAAATTTACTTTGATAACCCTTCCTTGGTTTGAGACTGGATTCCCATGAATGTTTCTCCAATTCACTCAAACCAAGGCTCTGATACCAACTTGTAACACCCTTAATAAATATCATACTATCCCAATATCAAATCATAAAATCATAATAGAAGGAGGAGCAGTCACTTAAACACATGGCCCAAACTGCTTCTACTCGTCGAGTCAGGGCATCCAACTTGTCGAGTAGACCTTGCAATTTATAAAAATTAAAGCTATAAAATTTGCACCTGAGAGTTGGGGCGTTACAGAACAAAGGCTCCAAACTCTAAAAGCATTAGAGGTTGAGTGAAATGCTCAAGATCAGCATCACTTGAGTATAGTTCCTTGAGCCTATCCCAAATGGCTTTTGTGGTGTCGCATGAACTCACCAAAAGAAAAGTGTCTGGTGGCAAAGCAAACCGTATGATCCTCATCGCTTTAATGTTGCTTATCAACTTATCCTTCTCATCTTGTGGTACGTCTTTTACATCAAGAAGAAGCATGTTGTGGTCGGCTTAAGTTTTAATTTCTCTTCTTGTTCTTATATGAGCAAACGTCTGGACAGTAATGGATTTCCATATCCGATAGCCATTATATTCAAGCCCTAGGACATAATCTTCAAATTGCAACGCCCACACTTCATTACCACTGGGGAAAAGAATAGGAATTCTGGTTGTTGATCCAATGCTGCTTGAAAGATTTATAGAGTTAACTTGATAATCATCTAACATGTTTAAAGATCAATTAAAACCTATATGCATCAGATGTGTAAACTAAAATAGTTTTTGGGTAATATAAAGATCAAAGATCAGCGTCAATAACAATGATGACGGCTAAATCAGATTCAATAAGAACGGAAACCCTAAAAACTCTTTGAACAGAAGAGATGCATATAGATTACACAGTCTCCTACTCTGATACTAATTGTTGATATTAAAACTCTAAAGATCGAATAGATTCAAATAGAAAAATCAATCAAACACAATGTATGATCCAGGAATGTGTCGAATGATGAAAAGTCACAGCCTTAGAAGAGCTCGATAAAGAACAAATATTGTAGAGGCTATGTAGGGTTTACAATGACACGATTAACAAATACACAATGCATGCATGCATCTTAAATAGTAAAACCCTAATTAATATATCATGGGTGGACAAGCCCAACCTGGATACACATAATAGACTAAGTAAAAAGCCCAAAAGACGCAACACTAAATACCGGACAATATCAATCCAATGGGTCGGCCTTGGTGCAATCGACCTAGAAGTGTAGTGAGGAAGACTCACCTTACAGTCTGAACAATAGATGATGAGGTCTCAACTTTGAATCTCAGCTCTAAACATCACTTATTCATCCAAATGACCAATTCTTAAACACAATTCAAAATACCCAAAATACCCCTAGTTCAAAGTTGGTCAAAATTAGGTGCCCAGCACCAAAGATCCTAATCTTTTAATCCATTAAGACCATACATGGGAAGAAACTAATGTCCAAGATTACATTCGTATGATTCAAGAGGCTCCAAAACCTCTAAAAGTACAACTTAAAAGGATTAGAGTAACCCCTACTTATAATACCAAGCTTAGGGAGCCAAAAGAACATAAAATCAAGCCCAAGACAAGATCTAAGTATAACTTCACCAAGTTCAGAACTTTATACCACCGATTCATGCCAAATGATGGTGTGGTTCTGGACCTAAAGTGCTTCGCTCCTCCAATATGGTCTATACTATCTTCCTTCTTCTTCAAAGGCACAAAACACACACGCACACTCAATATTAGAAATGCTCACAAGCTAGATTAGGGTTTGCAAAAACGTTTTGAGATGATGGAGGTTGATGAAAGGAACCGGGTCTGAGAGTTAATGATGAATAAATAGGGCTCAAAACCTAAATATTAGGGTTTGGGTCTTTAACTCGTATGCCTTGCGTACGCAAACGTATGCCCAATGTACGTGTCTCCACCCCATAATTCCAAAAATGACAATATTAGCCCCTCTTAACCAAAAAGCTTACATTATAACAAACAAAATGTAATAAATCTCAATATAATGGTCAAAAGTGAAAGTTCCTCAAAACAAGATGTTATACAATTATCCTCTGGAAAACTGTTTGAGGATCATAATTGGATTGGAGCTTAATTGTAGAAGTGATCTAGAAGAAAACAACATTAAATCTTTTGGTTTGCTAGCTTTAATTATGTATAGTATTATTTGTTTTGATTGTAGGTGTTTTTCAGCTATGATTATTGGCTAAAACCATTTTATTTTTGTTGGTGATGATGAACCCTTTCAACTATTAGTTGAGTTATATCTTATGAGTATTTATTGTTTGTTTTTCTAGTGTTGAAAAATCAAATACTTACATGTTTTAGTTCTAGTTTTTAATAGCCTTGATATAAGTTTTGTGTAATAGACGATCATTCTATTTCATAAACTTGATTACCTAGTGGTTTATGATCATTAAATTTCTAAAGCGAGGGTTGGAAAAATTGTAGATTAGGTAATTAAAATTAGTAACTTTAAGTGTTTTAGAGAGCATAATTGATCCACAACTTATGCTTGGTTGGTTGACTTAATCACAGGAAAACAACTCTTAGATTTATCGTGCATAGCCAAGTTAATCTTTATATCAATTTCGTGTTTACTTGTGTTTGATCATTACACAATAACTCATAAATTGGTAAAAACTAGCAATTTGATTATAATAATAAGTTACATCTTAATTTGGTAACAATCAATAGTAATTTAATAAGAAATCAACCATAGGGAAAAAGGGGATTCAGATCTAACGAAGGTACTATTTAATATTAAATTCATACCGTTTTATCGCTTAGCTTATTAGTTTTAATTGGTAGTCTTTTGGTTTAAATTCTTCTGATCTTTCAAAATCAGTAAAAGCCCCCCTTTAAAGTTTGTTTCTTAGTTTAATTATTAGTTGTTATTTTATAAATTGAAATTTCGTTTCCTTTGCTGGACACACGACTTACCTAAATTATTCTATAATTTTGACTAGGTACACTGACTAAGTGGAACTAATTAGTTAAGTTGGTTAGGTTTATAAATATAAAACTTGTAGTATATAAATTGCACATCAAGTTTTTGGTGTCGTTGTCGGAGAACAGATTATTTGATTTTTAGTTTAATTACTTTCAGTCATTCGATCCTTTTCTGAGGTGTAAAAACTGCAAAAAGTTATTTTTCTTTACAATGCTTGAATTTTTCTATTTATCATAATGCCATGTCGTGGGCCCAATCGTCGACATTGTGGTCACTGTTTGTTCAGTTTTTATTTTTTGTTAGCTTGTTTTTATTTTCTGTTTTGTTTAGCAATTTATGACCAGAGGATCATAACTTCCTATCATACCATCACTTGAAGATCCTGAATCCGTTTTCCACAAGAAGAAGGATAAAAAGGTCGACAAATCAAGTACTATGATGACGATGGTTTTAAAACCTTTTTATCCTTCTTGGAATGGTTAACTTATAAAAAATACAAGAAAACTCCTAAGTTAACCATTCCTTCTTAGGCTTACTCCATGGTTTTAAAACCTTCAAGAAAACTCCTAACGAGAAGGGCATTGGGAACAAACCAGAACCCACAATCGATTTAGAAGACAACATAAAAAGCAAGGATGATGAGATGACAGATGTCACTATGATGACGATGGAAGAGTACAAGAATAATATTCATAATGAGAACGGGCTGGGTCTTGTACCATTCAAAATTCCGGCAACTACTAATTTCGAACTAAAGGGGCATTTTCTCGCTATGCATAAAGATATCCCATTATAGGGGATGGACCATGAAGATGCCTACAAGCATATTGATGAAGTTTTGGACATTGAGAATTACTTTAATGGTCCTAATGTTTCACACAGTTCTATGTTGTTCAGGATGCTACTAGTAGCTTTTAAAGGAGTAGAAAAAGATTGGCTAAAGTCACTTGCAGCTGGAGCTATTTGGACATGGGCCAACCATCGATAAGAATTCATTCAGCAGTTTAGTCCACCTTCCAAAGTTTCAAGTTTGAAGAAAAATATTGCTAATTTTAAACAAGAATATTGCGCATCCTTATATGAGGCTTGGGAGAGATATAAGGGATTGCTCAGAAATTTCCCTCAACATGACTTAAACATGCAACAAGAGGTTTCTATATTTTATGATGGGTTGAATATAACAACAAGGTAACTCCTTGGTTCTCAAGGGCCAAGGACAAAGAAGAATCCCTTTACAATAAAGAAATTAATATAAAAATTTGTCATGCATTCACGAGAGTATCCCAACCCTCGAGAGGATATGACAAGAAAGAAGACGAATGTCAATGGAGCTTCTGAGGACCTGACTGTTATGACGGAAAAGCTCGAGAGTATGGACCGAATAATGAAAACGATTGATCAATCAATTCAAGCAATACAATTGGGATGTGATAATTGCAATGGGCGCATTTAACTAAGGACTGTAGATTGGAAGAGAATGGGAATCGGAAAGCTCAAGTCTATTACTCGAGTGGAGACAAATATTATGAAGACTTGAGCTTTCTCCAGTCTTCATAATATTTGTCTCCACTCGAGTCTTCATAGGCTTACTCCAGTCTTCATAATATTTGTCTCCACTCGAGTAATAGACTTGAGCTTTCCGATTCCCATTCTCTTCCAATCTACAATCCTTAGTTAAATGCGCCCATTGCAATTATCACATCCCAATTGTATTGCTTGAATTGATTGATCAATCGTTTTCATTATTCGGTCCATACTCTCGAGCTTTTCCGTCATAACAGTCAGGTCCTCAGAAGCTCCATTGACATTCGTCTTCTTTCTTGTCATATCCTCTCGAGGGTTGGGATACTCTCGTGAATGCATGACAAATTTTTATATTAATTTCTTTATTGTAAAGGGATTCTTCTTTGTCATTGGCCCTTGAGAACGAAGGAGTTACCTTGTTGTTATATTCAACCCATCATAAAATATAGAAACCTCTTGTTGCATGTTTAAGTCATGTTGAGGGAAATTTCTGAGCAATCCCTTATATCTCTCCCAAGCCTCATATAAGGATGCGCAATATTCTTGTTTAAAATTAGCAATGTTTTTCTTCAAACTTGAAACTTTGGAAGGTGGACTAAACTGCTGAATGAATTCTTATCGATGGTTGGCCCATGTCCAAATAGCTCCAGCTGCAAGTGACTTTAGCCAATCTTTTTCTACTCCTTTAAAAGCTACTAGTAGCATCCTGAACAACATAGAACTGTGTGAAACATTAGGACCATTAAAGTAATTCTCAATGTCCAAAACTTCATCAATATGCTTGTAGGCATCTTCATGGTCCATCCCCTATAATGGGATATCTTTATGCATAGCGAGAAAATGCCCCTTTAGTTCGAAATTAGTAGTTGCCGGAATTTTGAATGGTACAAGACCCAGCCCGTTCTCATTATGAATATTATTCTTGTACTCTTCCATCGTCATCATAGTGACATCTGTCATCTCATCATCCTTGCTTTTTATGTTGTCTTCTAAATCGATTGTGGGTTCTGGTTTGTTCCCAATGCCCTTCTCGTTAGGAGTTTTCTTGAAGGTTTTAAAACCATGGAGTAAGCCTAAGAAGGAATGGTTAACTTATAAAAAATACAAGAAAGCCAAGCAAGAGAAGTTTAGGCAAACCGGTCGAGGCTTTTATCAAAATGAATAACCACAGTCCGAGAATAAATCCGATTTTGAGTCGATGATTGCACGCTTTGCAGCCGCTTATGAGAATAGGCGTGACCCAACTAAAGCTACGATAAGAAACCAACAAGTCATGATAAAAATATTGAAACTCAATCAGGTCAATTGACCAAACTCGTAAATGAGTGCTTACCACTTAAAAATCCCGAACCAAAAACACAATCTCACGTTATGGAAATATACACTGAAATAGAGGTTAATTATAAGCCTATAGTGATCAATAACACAGTCGACAAGAAGCCTGATCCATAGTCGGAGGAGAGGATTAATGAGGCAGAAAAATTGTCTGGCTAGTGCCCACATTGTGGTGAAGGTAATGTTATGTTGTGGCCTGAGCAGATCCCGAAAAATCCATCCTTTTTGAAGCCGTATCAGCCCCCTTTTCCCTATCCATCTTGAGCCATGAAGAATCTATTGGACGTAGAGCATAAAAAGTTCATGGAATAAATGCTATCTCTTTGTATTAACACTCCCTTTCTCAAGACCATGGGAAAAATTCCTAAATTCACTAAGGAAGTAATGGAGAACTGAAAGGAGTTGGAAAAATCATCCACCATTGTGATTAATGAACTATGCTCCTCAATGATAATTGAGAGGTTGCCAACAAAAATGGGAGATCCGGGGAGGTTAACTTTGCCTTGCAAATTCGAAAATTCTCCTATAATAAATGTTTTATCCAATTCGGGGGCTAGCATAAATCTCATTCCCTATTCCGTTTACAAGAAGTTCACATTACCAAGGCGACAAAACACAAGAATGAAAATTCGAATAACGGATCACTCAATAACTCATCCACGCTACTGTTGAAGTTTAAAAATTCATTTTCCCGTAGACTTTGTAGTCTTAGATATGAAGGAAGTCGAAAACCTTCCCATAATATTGGGAAGACCATTCTTGAGTATCGCGCTAGCCCTTGTTGACATTCATGACTCCATGCTTACACTTCGACTAGAAGATGAAGAAATAACTTTTGGAATGAACCAAAGAGTAAATCATGAAAAACCTGTAGATGATGTGCTATGAGTGAATAAATTGGAAGGTCTAGTGGAAAAAATGGAGTAGAGGAAAGTCTCAACGAGTTAGAGGAAATAAAAAAAAACCGATAGAGGAAGAGATCAAGGCATGGGAGAATCCTACAGGTGAAGTAGTCAAGCTTACCAATACAAGAGCCTTAATCCGCATGGTTTTTTAAGTTTTCGCTTTTGCAACACCAAAGGCTCAAGTGGAAGAGGCAAGTGAAGAAGAAAAATTTGATTGGAGTGATGATGAGGAGATGAGTGAAAAGAATAATGAACAAAAATATAAATCAGCCAATCCTTGACATGATGGACATGGAAGAAAGGGAATGATAAAAAGAAGGGAAGACACAACTTGCTGAAAGACGAACAGAGTTGAAATGCAAACATGAGGAAAGCGCCAACAAAAAGAAGAAGGAAAACACAAAAAAGGTGTACATAAGGCGAGTTAGGGCGTATAACAGAAAGTGAAAAGAAAAAAAAAATAGAAAAGGGAGAATCCACTCCCAACGCAACAATGTAGAGTGTGAATGAGTTGAACTCAAGACTCCTAAAAAAGAAGCGCTTATCGGGAGGCAACCCGATTTTTTTTATAGATTTTCATTTCCTTCTTTTTTTATTTTTAGTTTTTTGTTTTCTTTTATATATATATATATATATATATATATATATATATATATATATATATATATATATATATATATATATATATATATATTGTTTATCTGCATGATGATTTTTTTCTCTAATTCTTGATCTCATTATTGTAGTATTAACTGAAATGAAAGCAACAAAGAAGCTTAATTGGAATGAGCCAGAGGATGTTAGAATATTACAAACTAGAGCCATATCTTTGAATAAATGTAGGTGTCTATCATATGATGGGAGGTGCTTAAAATAATTTTACAGAAAAAGTAAAGGTTTGGAAAGGTCCTAAGTAAGAAGTAGAGAGATGCATTACAATTTTGCTCAAAATAAGTTCTGTGAAGCCTAGTATCCACGGCATGGCCATCACCTCCACATCGTGGCATTTGTTTTTATCACGATTAACTTCTCTCAGACTTACTTCCACAATGTGGTATATGCTTCCCATGCCGTGGCTTAATTTTAGCACACTTTTCGAAGATGGTTCTTCGTGTTATATTTATGTGGCACATTCATGAGGAGAGAGTCTTGAAGTACTGTTTTCTAGCCACTATATGAGATTTCAACCATACAACTTTTGCTTTCGACCTCGCCACGGGGATTATGTTCCATTTTCTCCCTCTCTAGCTTTTATGTGTTTTAGTTGTTTATGAATGCAATGGGGACCTTGCATTAATTAAGTGTGGGGTAGGGGTCAAATATAGGAATACAAGTAGGGGTGGCAATTTATGACACGACACGATAAAAATACACGGCACGAAACGAAATTGGGACGAAACTAAAATTTGAATTCGTGTTTGTGTCGTGTTCGTGTTAGCTATAAAAAACACGATGCCGTGTCGTGTCGTGTTCGTGTTCGAAATTCGACACGAAATTAACACGATTTAGCAGTTCTTTATCGTGTTTTCGTGTTTGTCGTGTTTATCGTGTTATTTGATAAATTATTCATTAAATAAACTAGTTTTTAGTATATGTTATATTTGTCGTATCGTGTCGTGTTTGTCGTGTTTTACTTCGTTCGTTTTCGTGTTAGTTAAGAGAAACACGACATCGTGTCGTGTCGTGTTCGTGTTACCAAAAACTTTGTCGTGTCGTGTCGTGTCAGACAGAAACACGAAACGATAGCACAATTTGCCACCCCTAAATACAAGCATACTAAAGAAATAAAAAATGGATAGGATAAAAAAAGATTTAGAATATAAAGACTTGAAATAATGGTCTAATTTTGAAATCTAGTTAAAAAAATTGTAATATTGTTGTGATTAGATATAGGTTGCTAGTGCTGTGTGGGACGATTTGATGTTATCTTTGATACTTAACTGAGCCAATATATGTTCTAGTGTATTTGTGGCTTCCCTTTCCTAGTGAAATCATGAGAAAAAAACATAACCTTGATTACCTTGAGAGACATAATATGTTAACATCGTGTACTAGAAATGTATCCAGGAGAGCTTGTGTAGTCATTGTACCTTAGACTAATAACTCCAACCAATAAGGGTTAAAATTAAGTTCCTTTACTTAAGCATATATTTTTTCTTTTAGGTTTTTGGTTTTGAGTGAAAAAAGTGAGTTGATAAGAAAACAAAGAAAAAAATATATAGAAAAAACTAGAAAAATAAGTTTCAAAGTTTGAGTGAATAAAAGTCTACAAAGCTATGAAGTTTAGGAAATGTAACGAAGAAAATTTCAAAAAGTTCCAAATATTGAAGACTCAAGTTGAAGTATTTGGAGAATAAGGTAATTTGAGAAGTTATTATTTTTGTAATTTTTTTCTACACTACAAGAAAAATGCGATTTTGCTAGGGAAGGTTGCTATGGAATATATTTTCGTTGTTAATCTGCAATGGATCGTGCTAGGGAATGTCATTCCATAGCAATGTTGCTACCACATTGTCTACGGATTTTATTTCTGGTAGCGAGAATGAGACTTGCTACGGAAAATGCTACCGACTCCATATCCTTTGGTATTATGCTACCGATATTTCTATGGAACAAAAATTCATAGCAATTTTCCAACGATATTTGTTACGCAGTCACTTTTCGTTGTATTGCTGCTATGGAATTAATTATCGTGGTTACTATGCAACGAACTTTGTGACGGAAACCAATTCCATAGTTGATTTGATATGGAAGTACCATTCGTAGGTATTTGCTAGGGAATTCTGCTATGGAATTTGATCTCCTTTGCTTATTTTCCTATGGAACAAAAAGCCTAGCTAATTTGTGACGAAATTTGTTACGAAATTGTATTCCATAGCAACGTTGATAAGGGGTAGTTCAATTTCATAGATATTCAGCTATGGGAATTTGCACCAACAATAAAACTTCAAGTTCATGATGGTATGTATGGTTTGTTTCTTTGTTGGGATGTTGTATGCTTAATTAATTTTCTTACTCTATCGATGAATTATTATTATGATCAATGGAATTTGTAAGATATAGTTTGAATGATATGTTTTTGAAATGGTAATATATTTTGTTTGTTTTATTGTATTTTATATGTATTTAATACTAGGAAAGAGCAAACATTTGCTATTATATATGTTTATGTTATCTTGAATAATTTTTTAGCATTTCAATGTAAAAGAACTGGATTATAACATAAACAATTACTTAATTGGATATTTAATGAAAATATTGTACATACAAATATTTCAAAAACACATATCCCCTTTTAGTAAATGCTTTCAATGTACCAAATAATAATAAAATTTCATTTTATTTAATTAATTCTCATGAAGGTCACTAATAGATAACATCGCATTTACCAATTCGCATGCAAAAACTAAAAATTATACAATGTAACCATCCTTTTGTAAAGAAACAAAAACATCTAGTTATTATCTTATTCCTCCTCTTCTTCTTCCTCCTCTTATTCTTCATTGCTCGATGTACTATAACCATAACTACCCTTGCTGTTAGGAATACCATCATTGTCGTCCTCCTGAATTTCACCTTCTTCATCAATGTTATTTTCATTATCTGAACCGCTGCTTGACATGTCGTGATCATAATAATTTTCTATATAGGTTGTACTTGGTATAATGATTTCATTTGATTCAACTTCATCTTCTTGGAAAGCAACATCGTTCTAAGGATGATTTTCATCAGTCTAAACATGAGGTTTCACCAGTCCGAGTTGTTTGTTTTCGAACTTGGGTAAGGAATGCAACACATCTGAGTGGCTTGCATGGCTAAAACAAACGTCTAAAACTTGTTGTATTTTCTTTTGACGTTTATCTTGACCAAGTTATATTGTTTGTGAAGCTTAACTCCTATGTTAGGTGTTGGATCATACCAATGACATTTAAACAAAAATGTGGTTTTAATTGGGTAACCAGGGTATTCCACTTCTAAAAATTCATCTACCTTACCATAATAATCACCTCCTTGGCTTCTAAACACAATCCACTATTAGTTGTTGATTTGTTCAGACCATGAGCTTCTGTGTGAAACTTGTAACCACTGACAAAGTATACACTATACAATTTCACTTTTTTGAATGACATTTTGGAAAGGTCAGATATATACTTGTTGTTTATCCGGATCTTACATGCCAATACAAAAAATGGTAAAACACTTAATTAGAGTTAATTATAACCATAACAAAAGATAATAAAATTACAAAATACAAAAATAACACCCACATACTTTTGGAGCCATATTGCAAAGTTCTTCTCAACTTCAGCTACAAGCTCTTGTTCATCCATATCCCCAATAAGTTCATTCATATCTTCTTCAAATATTTTGTATCACCATTTGAATAAGATTTTTAAAGTTACTATGATGTAATAAAAGAATCATGCATGTAAATGTTATTTAGAGTAATTACACAACAAATGATTATTATAATTAAAAGTGAAGAATATGTTACTTACCTGATGTGATGTTTGATCTTATCTTCGTTAAGGAGTATGTAAGTTTGGGCAGCATGCACTTCCTCATCAGTCATCATTCTATTCCTAAATCTTCCATAGTGACGCCCATGATATGAAAATATATCTAAAATTTTTTGTTAGAATCCAGTTGCTCATCTCCTCATCCATCATCATTTCGAGGCAACTTTCTATTATGTGTGGGGATAACCGTCTCGAAATAATGAGAGCAAAATATTGATGATTCACGAACCAAGTACGTGTTAACAACGGACCCTTCCACTCGAGCTTTATTTTTCACATCTTTTTTCAACTAATTTAGTTATCTATAGTGAAGAATATTTAAATTAGCTTACAAAAATAGCAACATACATTATGATGTAACATACAAACCTTTCAAATGGATACATCCACCGATATTGGACGAGACCGGCTATCTTCGTTTCGTATAGCAAATGTACTTTTAAATGTTCCATGCAGTTAAAAATACCATGGACAAAGATGGTCTCTAATTTACATAGAATTATTGGGATATCGGTTTCAATCCTTTCCATGTCTTTTGTTGTGATTGATGTTGTTGTTAACTCTATTAATGCTTCCCATACATGTTTTGGCAACATCTCACGAAATGCAATTGGCATCAATCTTTGCATAAAAGCATGACAATCGTGGATTTTCATTCCGAACAGTCTACACCCTGTTAAATCAACACACCTCCCCAAATTAGCATCATAACCATCAGGGAAACACAATATCTCCACCCATTCACATTTGGCTTTCTTTTGATTCTTGTCCAGAGCATAGTACGCTCCGTCATTATCTTTGAAACCTTTTCTCTTCCTACAATAGAGCTTCAAATCTCTTCTCGCTGCTACATTGTTCTTCGTCTTCCCTTTGACATCCATTACAGTGTAAAAAAGTTCTCAAATACATTTTTCACAATATGCATAACATCAAAATTATGTCTATCGAGGTTTGTTTACCAATATGGTAAATCCCAAAATATGCTTTTATTTTTCTAAATATGATCACCACATCTTTTGTTTACATCATCAGCATTTAGTTCAGTCACTTTTACCAAACCTAATTGTTCAATCTCCCTTAAAGTTTTTTCACCATTCTTACTTGGAGGAGGACCTTCTGTCACTTCACGATTCTTCTTGAACTTATGTTTATCCTTTGTATATGGGTGATTTACCTGTAGAAATCTTCTATAGCAGTCAAGCCATGACATCTTATTACCATTCTTTTGTCTGAATATTTGTGTATGTTTCCCACAATGTGGACATGCTAGCTTACCTGTTGTAGACCATCCGAAAAACATTGCAAATGCTGGAAAATCGCTTATTGTCCACAACAAAACTGCTCTTAGATGGAAATTTCGTTTGAAAGATATATCATATGTTACTATGCCTTCTTCCCATAACTTCTCCAACTCTGCAACAAATGGTTGCAAAAATACATCTATTTTGTGTTTAGGGTTTGACGGTCCTTGTACAAGTGCAGTACATGTAAGGCTCTTTCATGCACATAGAAGGTGACAAATTATAACATGTTAAAATAATAGGCCAGGATGAATATTGTTTTCCAAATGCTCCATGTGGTGCAAACCCATTTGTACCTAGGCCTAATCTGACATTACGTATTTCTGCTGCAAATGAAGGATGAATTTTGTCAAAGTGCTTTCAAGATTTTGAATCGGATGGATGACACATTACTCCAGCATCATGTCCATGATTCTTGGAGTGCCTTCGTATGGAAGTGGCTATGACTTGTGAGGCATATAGTCTCTTCAACCATGGAGTCAAAGGAAATTAATGCATTTTCTTAAAGGATACGCGAGAACATCTGGCCAAATTTTTTTTAACCTTTTGTACCTATCTGCATTGCAGAATTTTCACTGATAAAGATCTTTGTCTTGCCTCCAATATATCATACATCCAAACCTGCAGCAGTCATTCATCTCCATTGGCAAACCTAGTGCTTGTATTAACTTTTTGCTCTCATATAAAGTACCTACCATATTATTCTCCTTCGGTAACACATCATTTATCAACTGGCAGATAGCATCATAACTTTGCTCAGGTATGCGATACTCTGATTTTATATTGAATAGTCTAGCTACAAGATACAATTGTGTGACTTTTTACATCCATGCCATAATTCTTTATCGGCTGCATCTAGCATACCAAAGATTTTTTATACAGTGCATTTACTCCTCCTCAGGATTATTAGTATTTAAATCAGGAGGTATTGCATCTATGACCATTTCTCTATAAGAACGTGCACCTTCATTCAAATTTGTGTTTGCATCATCCACCCCTAAAAACGTATTGTCTTCATCAATGGATGTTTCACCATGTTTATCCCAAAACCAATATTCCTCAACAAAACCTAACTTGTACAAATGATGTTTCACAGTATCAACGTCTCTATATGGTATGTTAGGTCATTTGATGCATGAGCATTTGATTTTATCTTCGTCCATGAACCTATGTTCAATGGTAGCAAAATCTATAAATTTTTTCACTCCTTGTATGAAAACATGCGATACACAACTACGATTATCTTTTCTTTCATACATCCACTTTCTATTTGGATTGTTTATGGTGTTAAATCTGTAAAGTATAAATTTAAATAACACAATATTATATGTTCATTAATGTTGCTTTGAATTAGTAGATGACATTTTAAGTAAATATATATATGTAGAACATAAATATTGCAAAGGTACCTTAACAACAATTCGTTTCACAAAGCTAACGATCAAATGGTTAACCAATACTCAAAGTTTTCTAATTTGAATGGTTGAATCACATTAATAATTGGATAATTGCTTACAATATTGGTATAATGGTTTAATTGAGTTCGACACTTCCAGAACACATATTCAATGAAAGTGTGTATCGATCAGGGAACCTTCGACAACCCTTGATTTTGATGTGTGTGATGGATACTAGGTCAAATTATTGGTTCGATATTATTCAATACTAGGTTAAAACTCATGTAGTATACGGGTAATTATAAATTTAAATAACTTTCATAATACATATAGATATAGAGATAATTAAATTATATATTCTATATAGATTATTTTCCTTAATAACAACTTGATTACAAACTTATTTTTAATTCCATTAACTATAATTCATTGCAAAAAAAAGATTTAAACCTACTCAAACAACATAGCAAACAAAAATGATTAAAATGTCCTTTTAACAGAATGATGTAAACATAAAACCAAAATAAAATTATATACAACTTCATACACAATACAAAATTAACACCAATATTGAAATTCCAATTTATATTTTTAAGAAACATACAAAACCTACCATACTCTACATACCAACAACATTGCAAGCAAAATGACTAAAATGCCCTTTTAACAGAATGATGTAAAAATAAAACCAAAATAAAATTATATACAACTTCATATACAATACAAAATAAATACTAATATTGAAAGTCCAATCTATTATCAACCATTTATATTTTTAAAAAACAGACAAAACCTACCATACTCTACATACCAACAAAAAACCATGCAATATCTTTGTCAATCCTCATCCTCTTCATGTTCTATCACAAATGCCCCTTTAATAGAATGACGTGGGTCTTCACATTAGAATGTGATGTTATTCGTTGTAAGTCTACAAACAACATCAACAACCTGTAACAACTCTTTTGCACTATCAACAACACCCGTGTACTCCCCCATCATCTGGAACTGCCCAACCAAAATAGGCATCAAGTAATTGTAAACCTACACATGAAAATAACCATTAATTAATCCAATGTATCCATTGCAACACAACAGTAAATATTATACATTACAACACAACTATATACTAACCCCAAACTACAAACATGGATTAATTAACTATATATAAAATTTAATTAACATATATACCATACATACCTTCATCACATTGAGGAGGCCCTCTTGAAATGTAGATCATTCCTAAGAAATAAATTGTCTCAAGATGATCTTCATATGCTGCTTGTCTAACAAAGTCAATCCAAATTATAAAATGCCATAATAAAAGCACTCATTCTGTTGACAGAATAACAATGTCAATAAAATAAGTGACCCTAAATATTAATAAATGGTAGAGATTACATATGCGACAACCTAAAATTTCCATTATGAACAAACCATTTGAATCCAACAGAAGTAGAATAGTTACAGTGAAAACTCAGATTTCGAGTATAGGTTTGGCAGTTTTCAGGATTTTACACTTAAGGAGATATTAGGAGAGTGGATGCACTGGGGTTTTGTGCAACACTGTTATTCCAATACTCTAGGACATTAGAATTTGTTTCAGGAATAAAAATATTTTCTGCCAAAAATATCTCAGGACTATAAATAGAATTCTGAACCAAATTGGTTCATTAGTTGAATTCCATTTAGAGAAAAGTCAATATTCTCTCTCACGGATCTTCGGATTTTTATCCCAAATTGTGAGTAACTCTTTCTAGTAGTGTTAGAAAGCTTTAAATGTGTTCATAACATAGATTACATAGCTAAATCATTCGATTTAGGAGTTTACTCCCCAAGGTGTTCTTGGGCGGTAAACTCCCGAAACCAAGCCTAGATTGTCCCCCGTGATATACTACTGCCTTGGACATGTATAGGAGTGTATTAGAGACATGAAATCAAACAAGAATCACCCAAGTTTGGGAGTTCACGGCCCAAGAGTATCTTAGGCCGTAAACTCCAAATAACATGCTTAAATGGTGCTTTTAAGGCACCTAAGGCTTATACTTGAATTTAGACATGTACCCTAAAGTGTTTAAAGCCTAGAAAAGATAAGGAATCACAAGTGTTAAGGAGTTTACGGAAAAGACAAGTTCTTGGGCCGTAAACCCCTATAAGGGGGTCAAATGACACCCTAACTCCTTCCTTATGGCTAGAACCCAACATAGATCATAACCTTGAAATGTTAGAGACTTGAAAACACCACAAACACCCTCCCAAGGGAGTTTACGGCCGTAAACTCCAAGGGAATATGGCCCCAGGGCCGTAAACTCCTTAAAGGAGTTAATAGGAAGCCCAAACACTTGATTTAGCCTTGAAAAAATTAATGACTAGAGTTGTAGTAATTCTAAGCTTCATTTAGTGACCCTAAGGAGAGTTTACGGCCAGGAGTTTACTCCCCTGGGCCGTAAACTCCAAAACATATGGTCATTAGACCTTAAACTCCCATTAGAGGCCTTGCACTCCTTTGTTGCAACCCATTAGCCTCCTAGCACTTGACCAAAAGTGTTTTCCTCGCGTTAAAATGTTTATACTTGTATAATTAGTGTTTTAATCACTAATTATTTATATACATATGTCTTCATATGTAATTAGGATCATTGTGTGTGTCTAAAGTCTTCACTTGACACCAAGCACTTGCCCGATCCTTCCTTATGATAACAGTTCGTTCAATTCCAGTCACTTACTGCAGGTGAGTTCATACCCCTTAATCAATATTTTAAACTGTTTTAAATGTTTTATGGGGGGATACAAGTATAAATATGCTAGTTATTATATCAATCACATGTGATTAATAAGTAGAATTATGCTAGTTATTATATCAATCACATGTGATTAATATGCAACATTCAAATGATTTACTACATATTAGCCGTTTTACCAAACAGTTTCCTTCAAATGATTTTTATAAACGTTTTATATGTTTTAAACTCCTTATTACACTGTACATTTTACTCTGTATATCACATTTCAAACTCATTTACAATTGTGTTTCAAACAAATGTTTCCTTATACTTAAACTGTTTTATCAAACCTATGCCTTCAAACTGTTTTATAGGTTGACATCAAGTCGATCTTTTCTGAAGATAATAATTATGTTCAAATGTTATACAAACTTATTTATGCTTTTATATTATAAATTGCATGCCTCTATATGTATAGTTATATAAGAAATGTTTAAAAGACTTAGGAAGGCTATCCACCCTATTTCCTTTTCGCGCTTGAGATGTGGTCTGGTGGGATATCGGGAACTCGTCCGAAGGTCGTTTAAATATTAGTTATATATCATGTGTACATATATAGTCATAATAGGTCCTTCCAGTTCATCCCATGCCTTTTGGTAGCAAGGGTATACATCCATGTCCATACGTACCAGTTAGATTACTAGTAAACTACCATATGGGTAGTTTAGGAAGATACTAGAACTATTACTAGAACGCGATATCATACTATGAGTCAGTTCATTCATGAGTCAATACTTACTACTAGAAGAACATATACAATTATACTAGAAAGAGAACATATATAACGATACTAGAACGATTACATTACTATACTTGCTAGGTAGAGAGCACGTACATTACAGCTAGAACAGTACATTACTTACACATAAATATGTTAACAATTGTGATCCACTGTATGGGAGAATGCCTTAAATGTCATGACCCGAGTTGTAGCTAGAGTCTCTTGAAGGGAGAGCGTGAGTTTGCGTATAGATCTATACTGGATTGACTATCCTACACCTTGCTGCTAGCTACAGCCGGACCGACAGGTCTGTGGGTGCCAAACGTCATACCTTATTTTTCGACTATACGTTGTCGTTATTACCAGTCTATAGTATGGTGCAATTTATCACATAATACCTTAATATAAATCCCGTTTAAGGTAGTTAGTACAACAGTAGTTCTTATAGCGCTATGTTTTAGTACTACATTAATTTTCCCTATACATATATTTAGTGATCTTTTCACATAAACTATAAATGTAAAAACTATATTTTGTTAATAATAGTTACACTTGGGAAAATTACAAACTTTTACATGACACGAACATTTAGAACAATTAAGTCTTGGTAGAAGACTGCATTGAGAACAGTTAGGTCTTGGTAGAAGACACCCTTATATAATAGTAGGAATCATAGGGATTTCTAGAGTTTTTCAAACGTTTACAGTTGTTTTACAAACATTTTCATACTTACAGTTCATATACATTTTCAATACTTACAAATTCTTACATACAAATTAAGACACTAAATACTTATGATCTCACCAGCTTTAAAGCTGATACTCGCTTTCAAAATTACTTGTATCCTCAGGTCATCATAGACAAATACTGATGCAAGGAGAAAGGAAGATGGAGCTTGTTCAAGACTCATCTTTCATTTTGATTTATGCTTTAATGTTTATCAAAATTTGACAGAACAGACTTGTATAATAATTCTATTATTAATGCATGGATGATGTTGTTGCTTGTTTACTACTTTTCATTGTTGTGATACTGTACATGACGTCCTCCGCCCCAGAACGTTTCCACCGTTCTTGGTTTTGGGGTGTGACAACATATAAATACTAAAATTACACATATGATTCCTTGTCTGAACATGGCTTCAATGTTATTATGCAATGCAGAAGTGCGTACAAATAAATCAGCTTTCAGATCCTTGGGACCCATTCCTTCAATCATGTTAAAGCTTGTTGTTCTGAACACTTGAGGATCACCCCCCACTTCATATATCTGCTTTGAACTTAAAAAAATTAAATACATAGTAAATAATTAATAAATAAAGTTGTATTTCATCAAATATACATTCATTAGTTGATGTTTATTGAGAATTACCAAAATCTTGCAGAGACGATGTCTTCTGCAGATTCCGGACCTAATACTACAATAATGCGACTCAAAATCTCTAATGGGAGATCATCTAACAAACGACAACTTCATGTATTCGACATTCTACTTACAAAATACACATTGGAGTAGTTAATTTCAATTTTTTTTTTCTCAAAAAAAATTAAGCGTAACTGTGAAAGACATTGTAATAGGGTATGGAAAAAACTTACTTTATGATGATCTGGTTGTGAGGAGTATATATAGGAGTCACTATTAACGGAGAAAATCAATTTTAAGAATGATTACCCTTCAGCAATTTGGGGGTTTTAGTGTTCGTCCGTAGTTTAATCGACCGGAAAAGTTGAGACGTTCTGAATGGTTGAAGAACTGAAACGCCGGTGTGACGTCAGAGGTATGATGGCGCCTTAACGATATTGACTGCAAAAGACCAAAGTGCCCTTGAAATCGTTCCAAATATGTGATTACTAATGGTATTTGTGTCAAAACACATTATTCAAACATTATAACCTTTTATGGGTCATAGTGTTTAGACTATGAATTGACATAATTGCCCTTAAACATACAAAGGTTAATACATAAATGGTTAGGGTATTTTTATCATTACCTATGGGCATTTGTGTAAAGATAAATTATTCAAACATTATAACTTTTTATGGGTCAATGTGGAACTTTGACAGTTTAAATGAAAAAGACGAATTTAAATAAAATTATTGACGGAAGTAGGATTCAAACCTGCGACTTCGGGAAAGAAGTAAGACGCGTCTTCCATCTAAACTAAAGTAACTTTTGTTTCTTCAAATTGAATAAACTTAATGTTATGTTCATTAATATGGCAGCCCATATGTCATCCATGGGTACGTCTTACCGTGACACTATAAGCAACTACCATGTTGACCAATAACCCGTATGTCATCCATGGGTATTACCATGACACTATAAGCAACTACCAGGTTGACCAATGATCCGTATCTCATCCATTGATGTTATAAAACACATTTTTGTGTATGATTTGATTAGTGGATAGTAAATGCATATAAGTCGAAGTTTATCAGTTCCTTTTATCCTAAGAGGGTAAAATCGATATCAGGGCCCCTCGATGATTTGGTTTGACTTATGTGGCGGGCCTGGTCAGGACTGAATTGATGTGTTCAATTAAGTTTTATGTCAAACGAATCAGAGATCAGGAAACAAACTGATGGACAATAAGTATGACTATGTTCCATGTAATTGTCTGCACGATATCGAGAACAGAGGATTATACGATCCCTTATTTAAAGGACAGGATGAGATCAGAGTTCGACATCGTCTTTGAGAATCCTTTGAAATTAATATTAGACAAGAATTAATTAAGAATTAATTTTGTGGCTAAAAGAAATTAATTAAATATAGGGGACTGGAACTGTTAATTGTGTGATAGTTGATTTGGGCTGAGAATCCTTTGGAATTAAGGGGTGGACGAAATTAGAGTGGGAGCCCATCTAAATTTCGTCCAATGCCTTATTCTGGATGGTTCTTTGTACTGCTTAAGGCCTAAGCTGTCCAGTTAGGGTTTTGACTGAAACCCTAGCAGCACAAGTATAAAAGTACCCCTTAGGCTTCAAAAATCGGCTAACCCTATTCCTAAGAGTACCAGAGCCGAATTCTAGAGCCTCCAACCTCTCTCCAAGATCATCCTCTCGCTTGTGGTGTTTGTAAGCCATTAGAGGAGTGACATTTGTGACTCTAAGCTCTAAGCATTAGAAGATTCAAGCTTTCAAGAAGAGGTAATCATCTGGATTTGTTTTGTTATGTTAATTTTGAATTATGTTCACTAGATCTAGAGTTTTGTAACATCCTAAAAATACAGTCTGAAAATTTCGTTGAAAATTAGTAATAAAACCATATTCATCAATCGTCATATAAGAATCATAAAGAATGTATCTCAAAATATCTTAACAACTGTCAAATATATCAGAGTATAAACATCCCAGGCTGAACAAATGGTGTGTGCACTGCAATCTTTCCGAGCTCCTCTTTTGAAAACTGACTACCTGAAACCAAAACTGAAAACCATAAGCACGAAGCTTAGTGAGCTCCCCCAAACTACCACATACCATACAATAACATATAAAGCATCTACTGGGCCTTGCCCACTGCATCGGACCAAAGTCCGGAAACTAACCAGGGCCTTGCCCTCTGCATCGGACCGAAGTCCGGAAACTGCATCGGACCGGAGTCCGGAACTAACCAGGGCCTTGCCCTCTGCATCGGACCGAAGTCCGGAAACTACATTGGACCGGAGTCCGGAACTAACCAGGGCCTTGCCCTCTGCATCGGACCGAAGTCCGGAACTAACAGCATCAGACCGAAGTCCGGAAGTGATTGGGACCTTGTCCCCTGCATCCAACCGAAGTCTGGAACTAACTGAACATAACATAGCATAAACATATCAACTAGCATAAATACATATACTGCATACTGCATCGGAACAGAGTCCGGAACACATAACACAAAACATGCTTGAATCACAAAGACATCAAGCACTCTAACTACTGCATCGGACCAAGGTCCGGAACTAACTGAACATAGCATAACATAATCATAGCATATAATATAAACACATATACTGCATACTGCATCGAAACATAGTCCGGAACACATAACTCATACCATGTATGTATCACAAAGACACCAAGCATATTGAACTACTGCATCGGACTGAAGTCCGGAACTACTGCTAATTAAACGAGCCGGCATTGTGGCCGTAGACCCGTTCCTACTGGAAGGAAACTCACCTCACACTGCTGATGTCCCGTAGACACAATCCCACACTACTGAAGTCCCGTAGACTCCACCCTAGCTGCTGGCTGACAGATTCCCGAACTGTCAACACCAAATAACATCCAATTAATAATTGGGTTCTAACACATAACTAAAAATACATGCTTTGGATAATTACTATATTACCCCTAGCTTGGCTTACCCAAGCCCAAGGCCCAATCCATAGGCCCAAAGTCAACTAGGGATCAAAGCCCAACATATGGCCCAATTTCCAAATTGGGCCCAAACCTCTACATGGACTTCCCTTAAGGCCCAATTGTCCAGTCCAGTCCAACATGTCTCATTCTAAGGGCCTAGTATCATACAACCATCTAGGCCCAACTAAGGCGGCGTCAAAAATCATTTTGGGATGGCAGCCACCACCTCACGGTGGTGGTGGCGACTTCTTTCGTTTCCCCGATAAGCAGCAACTCCCCCAAACTCGTCCTTGCTCAGAGTCGGGACGTAACCACCACTAGGCGGTGCATAACGACGGCAACAGCAGCACCATCGACGACAGCACCGACTCTTACGGCAGCAGCAACGGCGGTGGTCTTCGCCTCACTTAAGCGATGCAACGACCACACGACTTGGTGAAATGCTAGCAAGAAAAGAAGAAGAAGTCGTGAGCAGAAAAGGCGACTCGTTCACAGCTCACGTAACGATGATGCCCACAACTTCCCTTATCGGACTTCGATGGCTCTTTCGGGTGCACGACACCTCCGGCGGCTTGGCTGTTGGAATGGCAGTAGGTGGCAGCGTCGAAGAACTCCATCGGGTCGGAGTGCAAGAAGGAAAACTGGTGATGGCGGCTCGAGGAGTGGAGGTGTAGCGGCCAACACTTCTTTAGGGTTAGGGTTTACAAATGAGTCATCGGAATATATATACCCGGTCCTTATTACAACTTTCCCATAATTACAATCCTGGTCCCTCCTTCCTTCTTTTCTTTCAAAATAAGTTCATATTTTACACTTTTAACCCTGCCTTCCGAAATCCTTAAAAACTGAATCCAAAACTTACATTTAAGCCCTAATCCCATAAATTTCTTTCATAATAGATCCCTAAATTACCAATAAAAACTTAAGCCTTCAAATCTTTTCAATTTAAGTGCATTAATTACCAAACGCACCCGGACTTCTGTAATTATGACTTTTAACTCCTCGAAACTAACGCCTCGCTCAATTATTGTTCATTTTAGGGCTTCTATACATTTATTTATTTATTTTATAAACGGGGTGTTACAACTTTGCAAGACTTGGATGAATTGCATGTACAATAGAGAAACCGAGATCCAAGCATTAGGGTTTGCATGAGCACATAGGATGTTCTTTTAGCTCAAACCCATCAGCGGTATCAGAGCTTTGTTAGGTTTATTTTGTATTGATGCCTTGCTTGTTAATCCTCTCTTGAAAATCGAGTTTTTTGGTTCTCTGCCTGGCGGACTCAGCAAGTCTCAATGTGTGCTCAACGAGTATGATGAACTCGACGAGTTCATGAGGGGACTCGACGAGTCAGAGCGTCAGACATAGGGATTTTCGGGATTTCTTGTTGTTTTGCTTAAGGATAATTACCTAAATCGTTTTTTACTAATAAAATCCGAATTTTATTATTGTTTTATGATTATCCTTACCAAATTAAAAGATAGTTTCCTATTGTTTGAATAATAAATTCCATATATGATAATATTTGATTATTTAAATTAATTGTTGAATTATCTTGTAAATAAAATAGATTAGGTCAAATTTAGATAATCACTAAATTAAATGTTTAATTTTAAATTATTTGCTATTTGATCCTATGTGTTTTGAAAAGTTCAAAACTTGCCCTTATGTTTTGAAATTTAAATTTTTGATTAAAAGTTTAATTTGAACTATTTAAATTTCACACCCTAGAATTTTACAAGTTTAAAATTCAACCTTATACTTTATAATATTATAAAGTATAAGGCAAACCTTTCCTCATTAGCCGAATGGGTAGGATAGGACAAACCTTTCCTCATTAAAAGTATAATGAATCTATATAAGGTAACTAAATGTTTTTACAAAATTATCAATCTTCGTTACCTTAGGCAAAAGTGAACTGTTGCAGTTCCATGGAATTACACTTTTTACCCTTGCTAACAAGTTTGTGGAGTGTGTGCGGTTAACCGGCACACTAATTGGGTTCTAAGAAAAGGTGGGAAAGGGTGACTCATTGTTTGTCATAGTTCAATGGAGCGTGTGTGGTTAACCGGCATATCGAATAGGTTACTGTAACAATGAGGGAACCATGCATATTTGCATGGTTATTCACACCCGCTTTGTGATCCTCGGCATCCCAGTCATGAACTTGAGGGGCATATCGACATTTAAACATGCCATTGAAAAGTTCAATGAATCTCAAAAGATCTAGGAGTTTTCAATACATTTAAAACTTAATATCTTTTTCATTTTTCGTGGTGGGGAATTAGTGAATCGTCATTCACTTACCTTCAAATTATTTACTCGTTAGATTACAACATCCCTCTTCTAATTTGTAAATAATGTTGTTGGATCCTAGCCCCAATTTCTCATTTGGGTGTTTAATTGGGGATTCATTTCTAATCAAACTTTGTTCTTTTTTCCTTTTCAAATGTCAAACGTCAACAACAATGCTTCCGGTTTGAATCCCTCCGGCTCGTTCTCACTCATGAACTTGTGTGGGAGAGTGATCTTTGACGGGTCCAATTTCAATGATTGGATCTGCAACATCCAAATGGTCATTCGTTACAAGGATAAAGAGTATGTCCTCGATGAGAAGCTAAAGGAAATCAATGTCAACACTGCCTCTACTGAAGAGATCGTGGCCTTTGAGGCCTATGAGCGTGATGCTACGAAGGTCCATTGCATCATGCTGGCAACTTTGACTGCAAAATTCTAAAAGTACTATGAGGACATGTATCCCTATGAAATGCATCAAGACTTGATGGACTGGTACCACTAGAGCGCCAGGAAAGAAAGGTACGAGATCATCACTTCGATGATCACTACCAGAATGGGTAATGTAGAGTCCCTTACTGCCCATCTGCAAAAGATGCAAAGATATGTCGATCGTCTCTTAAAAGTTGAATGTCAACTTTGATGAAGAGCTGCCAATTTACATATTCCTTCATTCCTTGCCTCCCTGCTACAACCAATTCCGCATGACCTACCACATGAATAAGGAAGAGCTCACTTTGAGCAAGCTCCAAGGCTTGTTAAGGACTGATGAGAGCAATCTCAAAGACAAGTCTGTTGCATCAACTCTAACTCCTGTTGCTTCCCCTGTCTTGGCAATTGGGCAAGGGAAGGGTAAGAAGAGGAAGGCTCCCTTAAAGAGCCACCACAAGGGAAAGTCCCAATATGGTACCTCTTCTAGTGGAACCAAAGTTGGTTCTGCTAAACCCAACTCAAACCCCAAGGAGGAAGAGTGCCACCACTTCCACAAGACAGGGCAATGGAAATGAAGCTGCCCAGAATATCTACAAGCTATCAAGTATGGGAAGATCAAGCCATCCTATGCAACTATTTACACTATTAAATCTAATGATTCATCACATTCCATTTCTTGGGTACTTGATATAGGATGTGGTTTTCATATTTTTTCTTATTTGCAGGGCCTAAGAAGAGATAGGGATGTGGAGGATAAGAAGATAAATTTGATCATGGGGAACAGAAGATCGTCACCTATCACTAAGATCGGAGTTTACTCTTTAATGCTCAGTAGTGGATTAGGATTAGATTTAAATAATTGCTGCTATTTCCCAGATATGGATAGAAACATCATTTCATTTCATGGTTTATATAGACAAGGTTTTAGATATTCATTTGATAATGAAAAGGGTTCTATTAATGTTTATCTTAATGGTGTCTTTTATTTTGAAGCATTGCCTTGTAATGGAATATATGAAACTGTGATGGTTGTAGATAACTTAGGAAATGATATGTTGTGTATTGATTCATCCAATGGTTTGGATAAAGCATGCTTGTGGCATTGTCGTCTTAGACATGTCAACTAGAAGCGCATAGCCCAACTCCAAAAGGATGGAGTGTTGGAGTCATTCGAACTTAGGGACGATGATGTGTGCGAGTTTGTTTAATTGGAAAGGTGACCAAGTCACCCTTCACTGGCACTTGTGAAAGGGGTGAGGGTTTATTGGATCTGATACATATTGATGTGTGTAGGACCTTTAGATCCACCACAAGGAATGCAAGCCGCTTCTATGTGACTTTTACCGATGATTATAGCAGATGTGACAACCCAAAATTTTGCATTGTAAAGTCAATCAATTTAATCCAAGGTCCAACTCATTTCGGCTACCTTTTGGCCACATTGAAGTACCGATTGAGAGCTTCTAACCTTATTACAATGTATGAATGGGTGTTAGAATGTGTTTACTCGAGGTTGGAGAGATTGTCTCGATCTGGAAAACCATTCGCAAGGTGTGTACGGCCGTACACAGGTCTACGGCCCTACACCACCCTCTATATATATGTAGAGCTTGTTTTCTCCTCATTTCTCCTCCTCCCAACCATGATCACTCCCATTCTCTCTCAACTATCATCGAACGTGAACACCCCAAGGCTCCAAAAACGTAAGGATTCCAAAAACGTAAGTATTTCAACCTTAAACATTAGACCCACTAGATTCCCTATGGATCAAATCACCCTTTTTGCAAGTTTCTTCCATGGGTGTACGGTCGTACACTCACTGGCCACACACTCAGTGACCGTACACCCTTTGGCTGTACACTCTCTTGTCTGGCCGCAAACCCCTTTTAGTCAATCACATGTGATTGTAACACTTAGTTTCAAGTGTTTCCTAGTCCCTAAGGGTGTTTCCTTTCATGTTAGTTGTCCAAAACACTAATTACAATCCTATATGTGCCATTATATGTCATTTAGGACTCGTTTGTGTCTTGGGAATTCATTCGTGTAACTTTTCATCCTTACATGAACCTTCATTTGAAATGCTTACTATAGGTGAGTTCATAACCCTATATTTTTCCGAGTTTATAATATTTTCATGGGGGGATACAAGTAAAAGCACAAGTAATCTTGTGTTTTAAAATATAATTTGGTTTATTATATTTTCCTATCATTAGCATCCGTTAAACATAGAACTTACAAAACATGATGAACATAGTTACTACTAGATTTGCGGATAGCTTTATAAACATGTTAAGATATAAACTTTGCAAATACTATTTTCAGAACAAAGGAAACAAACATATGAATTATAAAATAAAAGATACTATTTTATACGGATTCATGTTAATAACAAAAAGGGTTTTCTTAGTATTATTCTTGGATTCGTTGAGAGAACTACAGTGTAAGACGCCATGTAACCAGAGTCTCCTCGAGGGAAAGGGTGATTTTGTGTATAGATCTATACGGGACTGACAATCACGCACCCTGACTATTAGCTACAATAACCCGGGGGTGACAAACGTCTATTCAGTTTCGACGTCCGAAGTACATCGTTTTGGTATTCGTCCATCAGTATGATTATAAGAATCCACAGGTGAAACAACGACTCATTCACGTAATAATACACCTAGCAAACAGTCAACAGGGTTAGTAACTATGTGATGACTTAGTATGTATATTAGGTTAATATGAAATTAACATCCGACTTGCAGTGGGACGTGTGCTCTCCGCCTCATTTCTTGTTCCTTGTTTCGTTGTGGGCTTAGGGCAGAATCACCCAATTGACTGTTTGTTCGATTTGGATTTCTATAACTCGTATGTACTAACTGATCATAGGAGGGTATTAACAACACTCACTACTAGAAAAACAGCCTTTTACGACGTGCAATGCGTGTCGTAAAACGCTCAGACGACACGCAAATGCACGTCACGGAAGGCCCTGTCATAACGAAAGACGACACGCTTTTGTGCTTCGTCTATAGATGACACGCATTTATGACACGCAATGCGTATCATTAAAACACTTGTCAAGAAAGGCCATGTCATAAATGAAAATGACACACATTTTTGCGTATCGTAAATTTAAATGTTTAAATATATATATATATATATATATATATATATATATATATATATATATATATATATATATATTTATTAATTTTTAAATTAAATTTGCATTTAATGTCTCATAATAGAAATAAAATATCATATACAAAAAATACAATCTATTGCATAAAATTTAGTGTCATACAATATTATTTCTTACAATATATAAATTTGCATTCATCTAATCCACTACGTGTTTCATACTAACAATTGAAATGAAGAATGCAATACTTGCATTTGCAGCATCTTATCTCTTTCAGCTTGAGCTTTCTTTTCCTCTTCTAAGTCCAGAGCTATTCGCTTTCATCAACCCTGTAAACACATCACAAAATCACTTGTCATTTTCATTCTACTTTTAAAATTAATTCTTGTTAGGACAGTCTACTTTTAAACCTACCAATCTAGAAAATTTTTCAAAGAATATAATTTATAATTTTTTTATGGGAAGTACATTGCTATTTCTTGAATACAAGATGTTACAAATCAAGAAACTTACATGGACTGCTGACCACCAATTTCATGCATCATCTGAGTATATAAGTACTCATCATGAACCTGGAAGACACGAGACATCAAATAAATCAAAATTAAATTTTGATTTTCTTTTCCTTTCAGTAACGATTAACATTTAACAAAAAAACAAAAGGGCAACCCACTCCCTGAAAACAAGAAAAAAATAAAAAAAATATCAACCAACATTTTACTTATATTTGAGAGGTTTTCATACTGATTTGTTTATTTGTTAATAAATAGTTTACATACTACACCTATGGTATGGATCCATTATAAGTAGAATTGTATAACCGAAAAAAAAATATCAATATAATAATTTGCATCATATGGTATGGATCCATTATAAGTTAACTCAAAAAATGGGAAAAAAGACATAAATACCCCTTTCCATACCAGCAAAACCAACCAAAACTGAATAAAATTGTGACATAATCAAACTCATGTATCTCACCTTTGAAAATATATAACTTAAGAGGTGCTAAACACAAAGCTTCCAAGATAATGAAGGGTATTTATGTCAATCTCTGAGCAGCCTCCTTAGCAAGAACCCTCTCTTTTGCTTTGGTTTTAGCATGTGATTTTGACCCCATTATCCCACCACCCCACTTCTTTTTGTACTCGTCATACTTATCATTGAAATTAACCTGAAACAAACAACAAAAATTCATTCATCATATCAGAATCAACCATAAAATCTTTAAATAAATATATTTTATAAAAAAACAAATACCTTGTGTGAAGAACACTTGAAAATACTCAGAAATGATCTATTGCATTACCTGTTTGGCATTCTTCCACTATGTATAGAGATATTAAATAAGTGATACCTTTATGACCGTGCAATATCCGTTTGGAATGTTGTAACATGTATTATGCCAACCTGCATTAAGCATCCTAAACATTGAGTTACTTATTAAAATGTATATAACTAAATCAAAAGAAAACAAAAAACTACCTTTAAGAATCACTAAAAAAAAGTTGCTAGATTTAATCGATAAAATTGTGAACACATGTTCTTTTCTATATTTCTACCCCCTTTTTTTTTTACATTTACTTTTTTATCACTAATCAAAATATTGTGTTTTTTTATTAAAATGCATATGACTAAACCAAAAGACAGCAACAAAGTTAAATTTAAGAATAAAAATTATCAATATTAAGCTATTATCATTAACAAGTTAAAATAAGGATGAAAAAGTGTTATATTTTTAACAACAAAATTTTCAAAACAGATGAATTAATTTCAGTGGAAATTAAGGGAGTGTTTTGTCCGGTTCAATGATCCGGATCTCTTTTACCTACTCGCCGAAAAATTAAATACTTATGCCTTTATTATATAAAACTTTTAAATAATTTAATTTTAATCTTGCTTCTTATTTATCAAAAGTAATTCCAAAAGTTCCATCGTTTGTTGCTTCTTCATACTTTGAGCAATGTGTCAGATATGCTAATCTTTTATGTGTGAACGTTAACAAAACTGTTATGATTGTAAACTAATAATAAAAGTAAGTTAATATATTACAATAATAAACAAAATAAAATTAAGGAAAATGCAAAAGAACATAACATACTTTTACCAAGTTATTGATTAAAGCCCTCAACATTTTCTTAGCGATTAAAACCTTGGACTTTATTTGTGTTATTCAAATGGGCTTAATCAATAAAATAAATATAATTTACATACGTTTGAATAAGTCAAAAAAAGTATAAGGATTTAATCACATTAAGAAATGTTGAGGAACTAAATCGAGAAAAAGGTAAAAGTTTATTGTGCTTTTTCTAAATTTTCAGCATACCCGGAGACAGGAGTGTTTTCAAGAACAAATTCAGCATTCTTTAACTGATGCCCTTCATCAAAAACCATGTAAAACGAAAGAATTTTGTTCAAGAATGATTTGTCACTCATTATAACTTCATAGTGAGTGATCAACACATTAAACTCTCCTTCACAACTCTGCTCTCATCAAGATGCCCATCATAATAAAAAATGCACCAATACTGCCACAAAAATGAAATTATATATTCTGTTAAAAAATCATTTCTTTTGGATGCAATCCATATAAATTATAAGTGATGGTTTTTACCTAGGAGCCACAAACTCTCAGTTGATGAATAGCGTGAGTCCGGACATTTGAAAAGGAAATTGACAAAATGATACATCTTGATTTAGACTTTTATAGGCATAACTTGCAACATCTTATTTCATCAACAAAGAATCAGTGAGCAAAAATGATGTTAAATAACACAGACCAACAAGCTTCGACAAAAGTTCAACTAGTTTCATTTTTACATGTTACGAAAAAGGATGGAATAGATTCATCTATAGAATTAACAACCAAACACAGTCACAACTGACTCTGATTGGTAAGGACATCAAATCAGGTATATTGTAAGAAACAGAATTCATGATCCTAATCATATACACACAAAGAACACCCAACCATAGGTTTAGAAAAGATAAAACTAAGTTTCTTGCACATGAATAGTTCCGAATAAATAGATGGAATTACACAGAGGTCCTGGATCAGATTATGATCAGAAAGCAATGGTAATATCTCTAGAGCGAACAAAATGTATTGATAAGCTAAAAAAACCTTAAAAATAGTGTAAATAGCTAAAATTTAAAGAAATAAATATTGTGGCTAAAATCTACAGAAACAGAAACAGGAGAATCGTATTGAGTGTACCTCAAATAGAGAGTTGGCCTTTATCGGATTCCGCCATGGATTGATGCGGCTGTAGAAGCTTCGGACGGGAGAGGCAAAGAGATTTGGGGGTTGTAGGTTTTCAGATAAACGCTTACTAGTGCTTCAATTGTTCATATATAGTATGTTTCTGGTAGTGTTCTTGTCCGCTGATTCCAATTCCGACGTCCATCTTTTGGATCATGGAAACGTCATTGGCACCTACAAAGAGAAAAGGTAATCATGATTCCTGTAACCAAAATGACTATTTTACCCTTGCATTCCAATTTTACACTTACCATCTCCAATGGCAAGGGTGAGATCATCTATTCTTTTCTTAATCAGCATAACAATCCCAGCTTTATGCAATGGCGCCACTCGACAACATAAAACCACAACTCATTTACTCACCCATTCAAACAGCTGAAACAAATAAAACAAATAATCAGATTACAAAAACTCAAAAGAGAAGAAATTCTAGCGTTTATGAATTATGAATATTCACATGTTCTTCAAGTTCCGTATCAAGGATATACATGAGAATTTAGTAGACTCGTAAGATGAACGCCATTGATTGAATTCATGAGAATTTAGTTCGCAGATTCCAGTAACTAGGGTTCTTAATCCGACTGAAGATTATGAAATAAGATGGGATTCAGTTGCTTTTACTATATCTGAATCCATTGATTTATCTATAACATTAAACATTGTTGTATCTGCACCTTTAACGAAAACTTTCACCGGGGAAACCCTAATATAACTGACATCCTTGTTCTTTCACTATCGAATTCGTGCATTCCAAGAACATTGAATGAAGCTAGAGTTACTTCATTAGAGCTCGATTGGGGTAGAATCGGAGATTGGGGAGCGGAAGAAGAGAGAATCAGAGAAGTTCGAAGTGTGGAAAATTGATAACACCTCCATGTACCTCACTCAATAATCAAAACCATAGAAATTCTTGAATTCTGTATGAACAAGCGATGAAGATGCGAAGTTGTGGGAGATGCAAAATTAGAGCTCAGAGTGGGAGAAGTGAAACGGTAGAGGCTTGAGAATCAAGAGAGAAGAAAGAAAGAGAGGGGTTTTCGGCGGGGATGAGCTAGGGTTTTCAGCCGGTGGAAACAAAGCGGGCTTTTTAATTTTTGGATTTCATTTCCCCCTTCGTTGAAACCCGCGCGTTTCATTAAAATTTATAAAGCGACATGGTTAGATGACACACATTTTATTTAAGGTGCCCTCCGTGTTTTTTTAATATATATATATATATATATATATATATATATATATATATATATATATATATATATATATATATATATATATATATATATATATATATATATATATAAGACACTAAGTCTAGGGCACGCAAAAATGCGTGTCCACTATGCTTCATATTTTGGAAAACTGACATCAATTTTTAGGGTACACACAAATGCGTGACCTCTATCAACGCGTGTCATTGTTTGCGCGTCGTAAAAGGCTCTTTTTCTAGTAGTGACTTTTAGGATACAGGACACTACGTTTTCAACTAGTTTTATTTGTGTAATAAGACTACTATACACTACTGGTGGTAGCCAGGGTTTTTAAACAGAACAATGCTTAAAAACATAAGTATGGTAGATACTAGTACTTTACGATTTGGAACATATAGTTCAACGAGATACACTTAGAGAAAATAATGGATTTTACAGGGTAAACATCAGTACTTTACACACAGTTGGTTTATTATTCAATTAAGGAACATTCATTATTAATTCCATGACACCTTAGTTTATGCATCCGGGTTACGTATGAAGAATATCTGATAGACTGTGGAATGTGTGGTTTCCGCCTCATTCGGGTTCGGTGCATCTAATTTCTCGATTGGAATACGAGAAAACGCTGACGCTATGAAATATGCTGATAATTCTCCGAAACCCTTTTTCCCGCCGCTCAAAACCCAAACAAGGATACGCATACTGACCCCGGGAGTTGGCTGCCCAATCATTCTCTATCTACTTGCCCCAACTTTGACCAATACAAGATTCCTAACCAATAAACATCTGCCGTGGAGACATTCATCCTTCTCAAACAAGTACTTCCCGCATTAACTCGCTCCGACCCCTTTCCTCGATCACCGACATCTCTGGTCTCATGATTTCTTACCGCAAATCTTTATACTCCACTTATAACTGCTCTTGACAAATCTCTGCTTTCTTACATACGGCACCCGGTTCTCCCCCACTTAGGGTTCGAACCATCACCAAATAACACACAACCAACCCATAACTATTTTTACCAACAAAATCGCACCTGCCCCCGGAAAGTGCTACACAACGCCCGATAATCCCCCCTTAAGGAAATCAATCAACCTCATATACTCTGAACCTCTGATGAACTCCTCAAGAACTTCTCGTCACGACTGCCTCTAGTCGTTCCAAATCTCGTACCAATCTAGTACCAATCTAGTACCAAACAACTCAACTGCTCAATAACATCCCTGGCTAATAGACCGAACCACAAAATCATCGTACCCCTCGCCTCAACTCATCAACCAATGCTCCAACACCGGGATCATCCCAAGAACAGGGACCCACTCCCATATTCAACACCCAACATAGATAGAAAAACTTTCTGCACTGCTAGACTCGACTGAACTCCCCACTGATACCACTACAATCCATCCTACTATACTCGAATAGGTGTAGTGTGGTCCTCGACTATCTCAGTCCCAACTGACTATCTGCTCATGATAAATCACTGCTTCGTTGCACACATGCTACCTGATACTCTGGTGGGAAATCATCGTCAATGACGACCTGCAGGGTTTACCCCCAAACCCAAAACTAAAACATCATGCTTCTCATATTTTGCACACGAACATAATCAGTACCTCCCAGATCATAGAAGGTGACATCTCCTTTATCGACTGATCGCTCAACCCAGATCGAAATTCTCCCTTCTCGCTGACACCTTACTAAAATACTCTGAGGGGCTCTCGATCTCCCTCTCAAGGGACGCCTCTTCGAACTTAATCATGACCGGATAACCGGAGAACCACTAGCCTCATTCACTACAAACCATGGTACTCATTCCATGACCTCTCTTCTTAATATGCTCCAGTGTATGGTACCCTAACCATAACATCACTCCCCAATCCGCTCCGATGTATGGTACCCGGACCATAACATCACTCCTCAATCCACTCCGATGTATGGTACTCGAACCATAACATCACTCCTCAATCCGCTCCGATGTATGGTACTCGAACCATAACATCACACCTCAATCCGCTCCGATGTATGGTACTCGAACCATAACGTCACTCCTCAATCCGCTCCGATGTATGGTACTCGAACCATAGCATCACTCCTCAACCCGCTCCGATGTATGGTACTCGAACCATAACATCACTTCTCAGTCCGCTCCGATGTATGGTACTCGAACCATAACATCACTCCTTAATCCGCTCCGACGTATGGTACTCGAACCATAACATCACTTCTCAGTCTGCTCCGATGTATGGTACTCGAACCATAACATCACTCCTCAATCCGCTCCGATGTATGGTACTCGAACCATAGCATCACTCCTCAATCCGCTCCGATGTATGGTACTCGAACCATAACATCACTCCTCAATCCGCTCCTTAGGACCTTCAGAATACTCCCTGTATCAAGTATGGGTCCTCTGCTTTCAGTAGTATGGGACCATACTACCTGCCACATCTACCCATACTTTCCACACGGACCATCCCAGAGCTCCTAAGTAGCTACTTGACCTGCTGTTTCACCAATACCATCGCGCGTGCTCGCTCCCCAGCGAAATCCTCTACTCTACCAGCGCACTCCCTAGGCTCTTCCGTTGTCCTCCCACTTCTTTGCTATCAGCTGCTGAAGAGCTCCTAATGATGCCAGCCATCTACCTCCTGAATATCGTCATACTCACTTGGTAGGTGACTCCCATCATCGAGAGTTCCACAAAGCACAAAGCAAGCAACATTCGAGCATCGAAGAATACATAGGACTCCCTCTCTGTGATAACTCCACCTTCTCGGCTCATCCTCGGAAGTACCACTGAACTCTGTAACTCTACCCCTCATGGGTTCTAACTGGATACTCTCACTCATCACATACTCAAAAGCATAACACATATAACAACAATTCCTAGGCTAAGTCATCACAAATCCGGCCACTCTAGTCCTAAGATATGAAATACCTAGCCTGTCCCTAGCATGCAATAATATCTCAGAAAGTGCATCATAAATATCTCATAACACAAAAGTAAGGGTATTCTGGGAAATCACCGTTCGGGCTCTGGCTGATTGTACACACTGCTCTTTCTTGCTTTCTCTTTGAACTCTTATTCACTTTTAGAAAACTATTTATTTGAAAACTTTTCTTACTTCCTCAGTTTGAGTTTAGATTTACCCGAAGGCGCATCCAAATCCCTCAAACCAAGGCTCTGATACCAACTTGTAACACCGTAAATTTCAAAACAAATTTTCGTTTAAGATAATCATTTTATTATTAAATATACTTGTTTAAAAATCTCATTCATAATCGAATTACAAAACGGAACTCTATTTTCACTTATATAGAAAACCAGGATCCTCCAAATCATGACTCCTTCTCTGGTGTGTACAATCAAGCCGGTGCCGTCCCGTGATACTGAAAGAAACCTGAAACAACATAACACAAACACTGTAAGCACGAAGCTTAGTGAGTTCCCCAAAATACCATATAAAACATATTAGCCACTCGAGGCTATAACTCTGTGGGCCCGTGCACCCATACTCTGTGAACCCTCAGGTTCTAACTCTGTAAACAAGCATAGCATAAATCACATAGAAGAATGCAGTGCAACACATATCATACATAGCATACAAATACTCTGTCACATAACTCTGGTTACATACTCAAGGTAAAGTATAGTGAGAAGACTCACCTCGCGTGTCTCGATATCTCACAACCCTGGGAATCCCTCGTGCCCGATTCTCCGAGCTCAAATCCTCCTATAACATCATATGTCCCTAGTTAACACTTTATATCTCTAATGTTGACTATCCCTAAGAAGTCAACACAGGTCCACTCTGGTCAACGGTCAACGGTCAACTTTGACCGGACTCGGCGAGCGCTAGGGCGACTCGGCGAGTCTAGACGTTCTCACCAATTCTCTAAGATTCCCTTTCTACACGTTGAGTATCCCCCCTGACTCGACAAGTTCCTCCTGGAAGAATCGCGGGGCCACCCCGACTCAACTCGCCGAGTCTGAAGAACAATTCGGCGAGTCCCAGTTCGACTCAGACCACCTGTTAACCCTCTCTAACTCGCCCTGACTCACCGATCCAACCCATAACCCGGACATGACCATTCTAAGGCAATCTTCAAGCTACTCGCCGAGTCTGTTCATCGGACTCGGCGAGTCCATGTCATGCAACCGCTCAAACTGCTTTCTAAGGTCAGATCTGCTCCGGCAATTCATAGGTCTGGCCTTCCTAGACTGGTTCATCACGTAAAGTCCTTATTTTGGTGCTCATAATACACCCCATGACTCATAATTGACGTTTTGACCTAAGGCATAAGGATTACAATCCAAAACCTCCATTGATTCCCGAAAAGCTGAGGCATGGGACACTCTGGGCTTCCAAGGGTCCCAATATAGGGTTCCAATCGCATGCGGGACTAAGGAAACACTCAATCTAGCCACAAAAGGGTTCAATAAACCCTAAATCCATATACACATCAACATAGAAGGGAACAACTCGAAAATATTACCTGAATAACGTTGCTCTGTGTCCCCAACTCTCAGAATATAGCTTCTCCTGTTGTTCCCTTAACCGAGCCTCCTCTTCCTTGCAAAATAACACTTCCAAGATCAATAATGGTCTTCTACCTTGCTCCAGATGCTCACAATCGAATTAGGGTTTCACTCAAAAGGGCTGGGGTGAATAATGACGGCCATAAGGCCCCTTATATATGTCCCAAACCTGGAAAGTTAGGGTTTCGCTAAACAGCGCGGACTCGCCGAGTCCATATCCGGACTCGCCGAGTCCAGTCATGAACCCGCGACCAGATCCGCGATCCTACTCGGCGAGTCTGAGCTCCAACTCGCCGAGTCCCCTCTTAAAACACCCAAAATCATAAATATAACACTACCTAGAATTCCGGGCTGTTACAACTCTCCCCCACTAGAACTAGACTTCGCCCTCGAAGTCTCACTCTGAAAATAGCTCCGGATGCTGCTCCCGCATCTCACACTCCGGCTCCCAGGTCATTTCCGATCCCTTCCGGTGCTGCCACTGAACTAACACCAGAGGTATCTCCTTATTCCTCAGAACCTTGGTCTTCCGATCTCTGATGGCCACTGGTCTCTCGGCGTAATTCAGGCTCGTATCCACCTGAATGTCTTCTAATGGGACCACTGTCGACTCATCGGCTATACACTTTCTCAATTGCGACACATGAAAAGTGTCGTGGATCTGTCTCAATTCCGTTGGCAACTCCAAACGGTAGGCCACCCGGCCTACCCTCGCAATCACATGAAAAGGCCCAATATACCGGGGCCCCATCTTGCCCCTCTTCCTGAATCGAATCACTCCTTTCCAAGGAAAGACCTTCAGGAATACGAAGTCGCCGACCTGAAACTCAAGCTCGGACCGACGTCTGTCTGCATAACTTTTCTGCCGGCTCTGGGCGGTCAATAACCTCTGTCTGACCTGCTGAATCTGCTCTGTCGTCTGAATCAAGCTGGGAGTCCCAGACTCCCTTCCCGCATCCCTCCTGAGACTCCTGGCTCTACACCCGCATAATCCCTACCGCGTCCTCAACAAACATCCCAACATGATGTCATTCCATACCACTATCACAAATACGGTGTTCAATCACCATACTCCAAATCATCCATTCTCACCACTACTTTCACTTCCGTGAACCACACTTTCCCCAGCAAATGAGGGTCCGACACCTCCTCCCATGCAACAGCTCAAATGGTGGCATACCAATACACTAATGATGGCTGTTGATATAGGATAACTCAACCAAGGATAAATACGTGCCGCAGCTTCCTCCGAAATCTAATACACATACCCGAAGCATGTCTTCGAGCGTCTGAATCGTTCACTCTCTCTAAAGTGTCCTCAGACATCATCATGAAACTGTAAGCACGAAGCTTAGTGAGCTCCCCCAAACTACCACATACCATACAATACATATAAAGCACATACTGGGCCTTGCCCACTGACTGGGACCCCGTCCCCTGCATCGGACCGAAGTCCGGACTAACTATCTGGGACCCCGTCCCCTACATCGGACCGAAGTCCAAAAACTGACTGGGACCCCGTCCCCTACATCGGACCGAAGTCCGAAACTACCTGGGACCCCGTCCCCTACATCAGACCGAAGTCCGGACCAACTGAGCACAACATAGCATAACATGTCAACTAGCATAAACACATAAATCCTGTCTGAGCCACGGAGGCGTCAAACATACAAACTACTGCATTGGACCGAAGTCCAGAAACTACTGCTCACTAAACGGGCCGGAGTTGTGGCCTTAGACCCGTTCCTACTAAAAGGAAACTCACCTCGCGAACTGGTTGCTATGCGTATGGCTCTGGAAGCTAACTGCTGCAGCTCCGGTATCTCCCCGGCTACAAATCCATAAACACACTCAATCAGATGCTAATCACTGCATTGGGTAAATGACTCTTTTACACCTGGTCAAAGTCAACTCTCCCGGTCAAAGTTAACCTACAGTTGACCTGACTCGCCGAGTTGGGCCGCCAACTCGCCGAGTCCCTAGTCTCACTTCTCAACCCTACTCGTGGCTACTCGTCGAGCATGGCATCGACTCGACGAGTACCCTCTTGATTCAAAAGCTCAGGCAATCTGCATCCGACTCGTCGAGTCATATGAACAACCCGACGAGTTGTTCTTCGATCTAAGAAGATTGTCTTGGACTCGCCGAGCTGTATGATCAACTCGTTGAGTCCCTCCATTACTGAGTCTAACCTCCGACTCACTGAGTCCATCCTACTGTTCACTAGCCTCCACTCGGAATCACTCAAAGGGTAAAGATCGGGGACTCGCGACCTGACTCGCCGAGTCCGAAGAACGACTCGCCGAGTCAGGTGCATGCAGATACTAAAAGCTTGATCCTGCTCAACATCACCACATACAATTTATAGATCTGAGTTTCTAAGGCTGATTTACCACATAAAGTTTCCAACTTTACGTGTACATACGAATGAAAAGGGATATAAAGGCTAAAAAGGCACTTAGAAGAGTAGATCTAGGGCTATCATGCAAAATGGCTCTATAAAGGTGATAGATCTACGATGTTGGAAATGAAGCATGGCTAGATCCGAAGGCTAATCAATCTAATGTGATCTCTCTACTAAGAACAAGCTAATAAATGGCTAAAAGAGGCTAAATATGCTTGTGAAGGAGAAATAAATCATAGAAACAGAAGGGAATCGGCTGATACCTCAATAAACTCTAAAATGGGTGCAAGACCTTGGATCTTCTTCTTCTCCTTTGGATGTAGCCTCCTTCTTCTCTTCAAAACTTCAAGATTTACACAAGAAATGCTCAATTACTCAAGGGAATGATTAGGGTTTGCTAAATGATGTTCTGAGGGTGAAGGGAACGAGTTTGGGGCTCATAAGGTGGTTTAAATAGGGTGCAAACCCGGGGATTTAGGGTTTCTACCTGGCAGGAAGACTCGCCGAGTCCCGAATATGGACTCGCCGAGTCGCCGACTAACACGTGCTCGAAATCTCGTCCCTACTTGACGAGTCAGGCCGTAGACTCGCCGAGTCCCTCTCGAAAACTTCTAAATAAAAGCCACGGAAGCAACATACCAGGAATGGGGCGTTACATATTGGTTTATACATAACTAGTATGAACTAAGTAGTCATAGAAAGAATGGGTTTAATCATGCTTTACATAAGAAAATATTGGATTTTCTTGAGGAACACTATCAACAGTTATCAAAGGACCAATAAAGTTAACTTTGTAAGTACCTAGTGAATACTTCAGGATTATGTACATGAGGATCCAACAACCAGTAGAATGTGTGGCCTCTGCCGCTTTTCCTGTTCCTTGTTTGGTTTTGTGCTTGGGGCAGAACCACACAATCGATTGTTTGTCCGATCTGGATTGTATATGATTTGTATACACTAAGTACTCGCAGGAAGAACTAGTAAGAACCATTTTTACTTCACACTCATTACATCAGAAAATATAAGGTTTTTTAGAGAAGCATAATGTACTTTTTGAAAGAACAAAGAACAGTTTTCCAAAAACAAACGCTTATGAACTCACTAGCTTTATGTTGATACTCTTTCAAAACCAACTTGTATTCTCAAGACACTAGTAGACAAGTACACGCACCAAGTTCAAGCATAATAGCTTCGAGTCTTTACTTGTTATTTACTTTTAGAGTAAATCGTGTATGATTCAAATAAAATGTAAACATTATACTATTAATACAATGGTTGTTGTTGCTTTGATTACTATGATTCAATTGTTGTGATTCTATACATGACATCCTCCACTCCGGAACGTTTCTGGCGTCTCAGTTTGGGGGTGTGACAGCAGATATGTGTATATCTACTTAATCAGACATAAGTTAGAAACATTTGAAAAGTTTAAAGAGTTTAAACAAAAAGTGGAGAATCAGTTGGGCAAGAAAATCAAGATGCTTCGATGCGATCGAGGTGGAGAGTACCTAAGTCTTGAGTTCCATGACTACCTCAAGCAATGCAGAATCGTTTCATAATTAACGCCACCTAGGACACTACAGTTGAACGGTGTGGCTGAGGGGCGTAATCGAACCTTGATAGACATGGTTCGTTCCATGATGATTCATGCTTCAATACCTATCTCATTCTAGGGGTATGCCTAAGAGACTGCCGCCCATATCCTTAACTTAGTCCCTACGAAGAAGGTTGCCAAAACACCTCACGAGATATGGACAGGGAAAGCTCCCTCATTTGCACATGTCAAGGTTTGGGGTTGCAAGGCTTTCGTAATACGAGAGATTCACGACAAGCTCAAACCTCGTAGTGAGCGATGTATTTTCATCGGCTACCCGCAGAAGTCCTTTGGATATCTCTTCTATAGACCGAGTGACAATGTTGTCTTCGTCGCGAGAAGAGTGGTTTTCCATGAGCGAGAACTCATAAGCCAAGGGGACAGTGGGAGGCAAATCGATCTTGAAGAGATTCAACAATCGAGTGATGAAGGAACCTCAAACGCTAGCGCTCAAACCTAGGAGGAAACTCCGGTTAAACCAATCGACGAGTCCTTACCTCTTAGATATTCCGAAAGAGTTAGGGTTCAACCCCAATTTTATGGTTTCCATATTAATATAGAAGGGAATACGTTCATTAGTGATAATACACTAGTGAATTTGGACGAACCTAACAGCTATAAGGAAGCCATGGCAGGGTCGGAGTTTGCAAAGTGGAAGTAGGCAATGGACAACGATATTCAGTCTATAAATGACAACCAAGTTTGGAATGTAACACCCTGGATTCAGAAGACCTAGAAAGGAAAGAAAATTTCAAGATGAGCAAGTGACTCATCGACTAGATGAGTGACTCAACGAGTAGGAGCGTGAATTTGGTCGCGGGATAAGTGACCTACACAACGAGTAAGAAGACTGACTCGGCGACTTGGCTAGGTTTTGGGAAAACCCTAAATGTGGTACTTGTACCCTTTTTAAAGAACATTACAACCCTTCTTCAGCCCCCTTGATACTCTCTCACGTCCAGAGCAAAACCCTAAAGTCTCCTTTGAGCTTGTGAGCCATTTTGTGAGTCTTGAAGCATTCTTGGAGCTTGAAGGTGAAGAAGGAGATTTGTGATCCAAGGAGGGAGGAGTAGATCCAGAAGATCCATCTCATTTGTTGCTCATATTGGTAACCAAGTTTCTTTCTTGCCTTGCAGTTTATTAGATCTCCTTTTGTCCCTTTTATGAAGTTATGGACCAAGAATGATGCCTTGTGGGATTTGGACGTCCCCAAGCTTGATCCATTCAGATCTAGGGATGTTTAGTGATGTAAAGGCATAAAGGTGGGAGCTTTATGCCATCAAACCTCCCCATGCAAATATTAAGTGGTTCTTATGGCCCTTTGAGCAAAAAGGGCCATTTAAGGGTGCTAAGGTAGCAACTTTGTGTGACATCCCGACCCTAGATGGCCAGATTTGGGCCATGGATGCCTTGAGCTTGCCTAAAATTGTCGGATTAGTGTTAGACATAGAGAGACTCGGCAAGTCAGGCCAGTGCTAGCCCCAAAACCCTTCTGTTAAGGGTATGAGTTGAGATTAGAAAAGGACTCAGCCAGTCTGAGTCCATAATGGTCATGAAGGTCATCGTACTCAACGAGTTCAAGGAAGAACTCGACGAGTCTAAGGAAATCTCCTTAGTTATGAGGACGGAATCGGCGAGTTGTTCATACAACTCGGCGAGTCACAGACTAGACGCATTCATATGTGAATGATGAACTCGACGAGCTCAAGAATGAACTCGGCAAGTCGGATGAAGTTGGTCCCGATTGAGTGGTTGAAGGAGAACCCGTCAAGTTATTGCTGGACTCGATGAGTGGATTCGGGATTGTTTGGGGATTGGGGGAGTATGGACTCGACGAGTTGGTAGGCCAACTCGGTGAGTCAGGTCAACTGGATGTTAACTTTGACCGTTGACTTTGACCAAGTTTGACCAGGGTTGACTTTTGGATTATTGATCTAAATGTTATTTTGTGTATTGATAGTTCGGGAAGCCGAAGGGTCAGTGGTTCAGAAGTTGTTGGTTAGCAGTCAGAGGTGTTCAACGAGTTTTTGGCAGTGCGAGGTGAGTCTCCTCATTGTTTGTATGGCTCTATGGCCAGAATGGCGGCCCATTTAATTTATGTGTGGTAGGAAGACCCGGGGGTTAGCCCTAGGCATTATGCATGGAAGACCAGGAGGAGGCCCCTGGCACTCGGTATGTTATTATGTATGCTAGGAAGACGTGGGGGTTAGCCCTGGGCATTATGCATGAAATACTAGGAGACGGCTCATGGCACACAATATGTTATTATGTATGGTATGAAGACCCGGGGGTTAGCCCTAGGCAACATGAATGAAAGACCGGTAGGTGGCTCCTGGCGCACAGTATGATATTACGTATGAAAAACCAGGAGGTGGCTCCTGGCACCCTATATGATGAGTAGCCTAGTACAGTGGTATGTATAGTCGTCTTTGTGATGCTTGCATGGAAGACCATGGGGTGGCCCATGGAAATTGTCTGTAAGACACAGGGAGTGGCCCCAGGCTTGACCAGGAAGACCACGTGCGGCCCGTGGCATAATACCAAGACTATGTTTGCCACATAGGACCTTAGCAAGACTATGTTTGGAATATAGCACCTCACTTGATTAAGGATATATTTGTTAAGTATGGCTCTTGGTTATGTATGGCATGTATGAATCAGTTGGTATGTATGGTATGTGGTATCTGGGGAACTCACTAAGCTTCGTGCTTACGGTTTTCATTTTTGGTTTCAGGTACCTTGTTTTCAAGGAAAGGAGTCGGCTCGATCGCAGTGAGTCACACTATGTTTTCCGCACATGAGATCTTTGGGATTACACTTTGATATGGTTTTGTGATAATATGTTTTGATTATTGACACTTGGGTTTGACATGAGATATTAATATGAATGTTTTTATATTGTTGGTTTTATATAATAACTTAATTTAAACGAAATTTTTGGTCTTGAATTTTGGGATGTTAAAATTTGGTATCAGAGCCTTGGTTTGAGGGATTCAGGCACACTCTCGGGTGTGTCTGGACTCAAACTGAGGGATTGATATGAAAATTTTCAAAAGGAATTTGAAAAGAGAAAAGAACTTTGAAAAGAACAAGGTGTGTGATGCGTGCAATCGACCGAGCTCAAGTAAGTGGTTCCCAAAATACCAATACATGTTTGATATGTGACATGATATGATTATATGAACTGCATGCTAGATTAGGGCTAAGGATGTATAAGGATGCCTTTATGCCAGATATATGATTCTGAGAACTGCATGCTAGATTAGGGCTAAAGATCTAGGAGGATGCCTTTTATGGCTGATATATGATTTTTAGAACTGCATGCTAGGATAGGGCTAAGGATCTAGGAGGATGCCTTCAATGCCTATTGTGTGAGCTGCATGCTAGGACTGTCTAGTCAGTAGTTGGATATCCTGATTAGGTTATGCTTGATATGGTTACTCAATGCACGAATGTTGCTTGCTTTGTGCTATAGGGGTCCTGGCTAACTTTAACTAACTAGTGAGCGGATGTGTAACAGTATTCACAAGCTAGTTAGGGAAAGGAAGTAGGGACTCTTAGTGCAGCTGATGGTGGAGAGTAGGTTGGAGGGTGCTCTAGGAAAGCCTAGGACGAGATTAGTGGAAAAATGTTATCAGAAAAGGGACTTGGTAAAGTTGAAGCAACCCTTAAGGAAAGTACGGATATATGTGGAAGGTAGTATGGGCCCATACTACTGGACGCAGAGGATCCGTACTTGAGTCAATGACGGCTAAGATGGAACCAGGAAACTTGGATGGTGTGTGAGACCTCCAAGGAGTATGTATGATCCTGACATATATGTGTTTATTCTCAGTATGGTGACCACTCGACATGGAGCAGGCGGATCATGGTCTGGGTCAGGATCAGGATCAGGCTTGGAGGCAGGATCCGAGCAGGTTGATGAAGGGCTATGTGAGTTCATCGCGTCTGAGATCAGGCAAGGTATCCTTGAGTCGACCCCGGTCATTTTCGGGTCGATCAATGAAGGGATTATTGAGCTGATGGAGGATCACCTCAGAGTGTTCCGAAGTGATATCGCATCCAGTCAGTCAGAATCGTGCACATTGTCCTTCAAGGGCTTCAGGGGGTATGGCGCGCCAGAGTTCCACAGGGTGAAGGACCCCATTGTTGCCATGAGATGGATTTTAGACATTGAGTCTGCACAATTGACGAGCTTCTGTCCCGAAGGGTCGAAGGTTCGATTTGTTGCAAGATGCTTGAGGGACAGAGCCAGAGACTGGTGGGAGTCGGTTGGTAATTCCTTAGGAGCCGCAGCCATTGAGGCTATGACCTGGTCCGACTTTGTGACATGGTTTAGGGCGGATTTTGCGCTGGTGGTGGAGCTTCAGCAGCTGGCCATGGAGTTTCTAGACATGATACAGACAATGGAGTCGGTGGCGGAGATTACCGCCAAGTTTCAGGAGAATGGCTTATTGGTGCCTCAGTATGCAGGGGATGATGAGATGCAGAGGACCCGCTATCATGACATGTTAAGAGCTGATATTCGGGAGCATGTTAGCTTCTCAGCATGCCCGACCCTGGATTGTATGATTGTCATGGGGCGAGATATGGAGATTGATTTGGAGCACATTGCGAAGAGGAGGTCGGATTAGATGTATACTTTGGAGGGTCCCAAAAAGAGACCCAAGACTTCAGATGAGTGATTAGTAGGTCGGCAGGGCCGAAGTCAGTGTAGCATGTGCGGGAAACTGCACGAAAACTTCGAGGATTACAGATGGGTGAGAGGGTAGTGCCTTGCAGTGACAGATGAGGGAGATCTCGATTACAGCATGGAATTTTGCAGGTATGTATCAATGGCTATTTTCGATTCTATGTGTATTAGGGTTATTCTTACGCCGGACTCAGGTGATAGTATGTATGAGTTGTCTCTCTGCTTGAACTCGGATTATACTTTCAGAATTGTCATATGCCAACTGCATACCAGTAACTATTAGTAGCTAGTGTAAGGTCATCTCTCACTTCGGGTTCGAAGTTTCCAGTATTATCTCGGTTGTGACCAAAAACGGTTCAGGAGCGTTGTGTGGAGGTCGGTAGACAGAGTCCATGGAGTAGCCCTCCACAATCATCAGGGTTTTGTGGTTCTAGTCTTGGTTCTTGGGATAGCTTTTGAAAGCATCATGGGAAGTGGTCTATCACTGATGAGGTTCCTCTGAGCATTAGTTATTTGGACCCTAAGGGAATTAGTTTGAGCTCAGGGGATTATCAGTATCTGGGATGCAGGAAGTGTTCATCTAGTATTCGGTAATCGTACGATATTTGGAGTGGGCTAGTGATGGATTGCTAGCTACACCAAGGCGATGGTAGTTATCATGCCTATTGTGCAAGGGAGGAAGGAATGGAAATCCTCGGATTTTTGCGTGCAGTAAAGAATTAGCCAAAGCTGAGTGGGGGAGAAACAATCATGTTATGGGAATAGAAGCGGTTTAGAAACTAGGATAAGTTTCTCTCTCATGTGAGGAAGAAAGACGACCTAGGTGGCTGTATGAATTGAGGACAGTGTGAATTGGAAGTTCAGAAAACTTGCCAATTGTGAGATCGCATTCTCGGGATGTCTGATAGCAGATTGTAGAAGAATCGGTTGGGAGTTTCAGATAGAACGTGAGTACAGGTTGGGGGTACTAGATTATGCTTGTATGCTCGACTATGGGTTAGTCGTAGCATCCACTAGCAGCCAGTCAGTGTGGAAGGTGTTGTCAGACTACCGGATAGCCGTAGCATTCACCAGTGGTCAGATAGTAAGAGGAGTGTGATAAGACTGTGGGGTAGTCCGTAGCAATGGTTAGCTGATAGCATAGGAGTGTAGTAAGACTATGGGGTGGCCCGTAGAGTTTGCTAGTTAGCAAGAAAAGTAAAGGAGTATAGTTAGACTGCGGTATGGCCCGTAGCATTAGTATAGTAAGACTGCAGGGTGGCCCGTAGCATTAGTCGGCAGATAGCGTAGAAGTGTGGCACAACTGCAGTGTGGCCCGTAGCAATCGTATGTCAGTATAGTTAGACTGTGGTGTGGCCCATGGCATTAGTATAGTAAGACTGCGGGGTGGCCCGTAGCATTAGTCGGCAGATGGCGTAGAAGTATGGTGAGACTGCAGGGTGGCCCGTAGCGTTAGTTGGCTGGTAGCGCAGAAGTGTTGTAAGACTATAGGGGTGGCCCGCAGCATTCTCTAGTTGGCAGAGCGAGTATAGTAAGACTATGGGGTGGCCCGTAGCATTCGTCGGTCCTTATTCGCCAGTGCGAATGTATCAGGTGCGTGATTCGCTGGTAGGGTTTTCAGATAGTTAAGTTAGGGTGGGGCAGCCGCCCAGATGTGAGTGGACTACATTATGATTTGATTCGGAAGACGGTAGGTCATTGGAGACCAGGAGTGACGTAAGACTACAGGTAAGCCATGGCAATCATTAGCAGCATAGTTCGCGGAGTGAGGGCGGGGGGCCCGTATCTCCGAGATAGCAAGGGGGAAACCGGTATTTCGGGTAATGGTAGATCATTTGGGATCAGGGCGGTCTCGGTTCATCCGGTAGGCGGATGGGAGTCAGCAGGACTTCAGGAAGGAATGATGGTAAGGGATTCGGTGCGAAAAGCCGTGAGCTGATCGGATGATGCTAAGTTGCTCACCGCAGTATCAAATGATCTCAGAGTAAATGATTTGGCTCAGTGACGCCATTCTCTTCTGAGCCTTAAATGTAGTAGATAGGGATCTGCTACCCGAAGGATTGTCTGAATTCTCACGTTGGGTGGAGTTTTCAGTATTGGAGCATTGCATGTGGGTTATTCCGTGAGTATTTGTATGATGGACGGCACTGGGAGTGGCCGGGATTGCGGTTTCAGCAGAGGATTGGTCGTTGAAGGAGATTAGGAAGGTTGTGGCTTGTGGAAAGTGCCTTGGAAAGGAAAGTGACAGTGTAAGGTAAAAGGGTAAACCCCTTATGAATCAAGGGTAAGTGTAACAGGAGTATCGGTAAGGTTACCGGTTGGATAAAAGTGTTGTACTCGAAGGTAGTAATGATCGGGTTATTCTGAAGATGACATCTTCAAGGTTTGGATAGGATGGGAAGATTGTGTATCTAATGGTAAAGTGGCGACCGGATGGAAAGGTAGTTGACGGTGGCGGACTCCGAGGACGAAGTCTAGTTTAAGTGGGGAAGAGTTGTAACACCTTGAATTTAGAAGACCTAGAAAGGAAAGAAAACGTCAAGATGAGGAAGTGACTCGTCGAGTAGATGAGTGACTCGACGAGTAGGAGTGCGAATTTGGTCGCAGGATAAGTGACCTACTCGACGAGTCAGAAGACTGACTCGGCGAGTTGGCTTCGTTTTAGGAAAACCCTAAATGCGGGACTTGTACCCTTTTTAAAGAACATTACAACCCTTCTTCATCCCCCTTGATACTCTCTCACGTCCAGAGCAAAACCCTAGAGTCTCCTTTGAGCTTGTGAGCCATTTTGTGAGTCTTGAAGCATTCTTGGAGCTTGAAGGTGAAGAAGGAGATTTGTGATCCAAGGAGGGAGGAGTAGATCCAGAATATCCATCTCATTTGCTGCTTATATTGGTAACCAAGTTCCTTTCTTGCCTTGCGGTTTGTTAGATCTCCTTTTGTCCCTTTTATGAAGTTATGGACCAAAAATGATGCCTTGTGGGATTTGGGCATCCCCAAGCTAGATCCTTTCATATCTAGGGGTTTTCAGTGAAGTAAAGGCATAAAGGTGGGAGCTTTATGCCATCAAACCTCCCCATGCAAAGATTAAGTCGTTGTTATCGCCTGTTGAGCAAAAAGGGCCATGTAAAGGGTGCAAAGGTAGCAATTTTGTGTGACATCTCGACCCTAGGAGGCCAGATCTAAGTCTTCGATGCCTTGAGCTTCTCTAAAATCATCGGATTAGTGTTGGACATAGAGAGACTCGACTAGTCAGTTGTGGGACTCGGCGAGTTAGGCCAGTTCTTGCCCCAAAACCCTTCTGGTAAGGGTATGAGTTGAGATTGGAAAGGGACTCGGCCACTGTGAGTCCATAATAGTCATGAAGATCATCGTACTCGATGAGTTCAAGGAAGAACTCGGCGATTCTAAGGCAATCTCTTTATTTATGAGAGTGGACTCGACGAGTTGTTCATACAACTTGGCGAGTCATAGATTGGACACATTCATATGTGGATGATGAACTCAACGAGTTCAAGAATGAACTCGGTGATTCGGATGAAGTTGGTCCCGATTGAGTGGTTGAAGGAGAACCCGTCGAGTTATTGCTAGACTCAACAAGTGGATTCAGGGTTGTTTTGGGATCGGAGGAGTATGGACTCGATGAGTTGGTAGACCAACTCGGCGAGCAGGTCAATTTGATGTTGACTTTGACCAAGTTTTACCAGGGTCGACTTTTGGATTATTGATCTAAATGTTATTTTGGGTATTGATAGTTCGAGAAGCCGAAGGGTCAGCAGTTCAGAAGTTTCCGGTTAGCAGTCAGAGGTGTTCAACGAGTTTTCGGCAGTGCAGGGTGAGTCTCCTCACTGTTTGTATGGGTCTATGACCACAATGCCCACCCATTTAATTTATGTGTGGTAGGAAGACCCGGGGGTTAGCCCTAGGCATTATGCATGGAAGACAAGGAGACGACTCCGGGCACACAATATGTTATTATGTCTGGTATGAAGACCCGGGGGTTAGCCCTAGGCAACATGAGTGAAAGACTGGGAGGTGGCTCCTGGCGCACTATATGTTATTACGTATGAAAGACTAGGAGGTGGCTCATGGCACCCTATATGATGAGTAGCCTAGTATAGTGGTATGTATAGTTGTCTTTGTGATGCTTGCATCAAAGACCATGGGTGGCCCTTGGCAATTGTCTGGAAGACCCAGCGAGTGGCCCCAGGCTTGACCAGGAAGACAACGTGCGGCCCGTGGCATAATACCAAGACTATGTTTGGCACATAGGACCTTAGCAAGGCTATGTTTGGAACATAGCACCTCACTTGATTATGGATATGTTTGTTATGTATGGCTCTTGGTTATGTATGGCATGTATGAATCAGTTGGTATGTATGGTATGTGGTATCTAGGGAACTCACTAAGCTTCGTCCTTAAGGTTTTCAGTTTTGGTTTCAGGTACCTTATTTTCAAGGAAAGGATTCGGCTCGATTGCAGCGAATCACACTATGTTTTCCGCACATGAGATCTTTGGGATTACACTTTTATATGGTTTTGTGATAATATTTTTTGATTATTGACACTTGGTTTTGACATGAGATAGTAATATGAATGTTTTTATACTGTTGGTTTTATATAATAACTTAATTAAAACGAAATTTTTGGTCTTGAATTTTGGGATGTTACATGTAATTTGGTTGACAATGTACCAGGTCGTAAGACGGTCAGGTACAAATGGATCTTCAAGAAGAAGACCAACATGGATGGGAATGTGCACACCTATAAGGCGTGATTGGTTACGAAGGGTTTCACTCAAACTCCCGGAGCTGAATATGATGAAACCTTCTCATTGGTTGCGAATATAAAGTCTATTAGGGTGATGCTGGCCATCGCTGCATTTCATGAATATGAAATATGGCAAATGGATGTCAAAACCGCTTTCCTTAATGGAAAGTTGGCTGAGGATGTTTACAAGGCTCAGCTAGAGGATTTTGTCAATGTGAAGCATCCGGATAGAGTGTGCAAGCTTGAGTAGTCCATTTATGGACTGGAACAAGCATCTTGCAGATGGAATCTTTTTTTCGATGAGAAAGTCAAAGAGTTTGGTTTTCTACGAAGCGAGGATCAATCGTGTGTATATTTCAAATCTAGTGGGAGTATGGTAAGCTTCCTCGTATTGTATGTCAATGACATACTAGTCATAGGAAACGACATCCCGACACTGTAGGAGGTTAAGTCCTGGCTCGGGAAGTAATTCTCTATGAAGGACCTCGGAGAGGCTGCCTATATTATAGGAATAAGGATAGTGAAAAATAGAAGTAAGAGACTAATAGGACTTAGTCAGAATACTTCCTTGGACAAGGTACTAAAACGTTTTAGTATGGAGAATTCAAAGAATGTTGAGTTACCAATCCAAAGTAATGCCAAGTTGAGTAAGACTCAAAGTCCGAGTACCGAAGTCGAGATATTAGAAATGAGCTGAGTACCATACGCTTCCACATATGACTCGATTATGTATGATATGACTTGTACTCGCCGTGATGTGCCCTTCTCTTTGAGCATGGCCAGCAGATAGCAAGGGAACCCTGGCAAAGCGCATTAGAACGCAGTCAAGAATATTCATAAGTACCTTCGGAGGACCAAGGAATGGTTTCTAGTCCTCGGTACGAGGGAAGAGTTATGGGTGTGAGGGTACAGTGATGCCAGTTTTCAGACCGATAGGGACAACTACCTTTCACAGTCGGGTTGGTCTTTACCCTTAATGGAGGAGCAGTGACTTGGAAAAGTTCCAAGCAGGAGACCATAGCTGATTCAACGTGTGAATCAGAGTGCATTGCAGCGAGCGAAGCTTCAAAGGAGGCAATATGGTTGAAGAACTTCATTAGAGACCTTTGAGTTGTGCCGGCCATACAGGAGCCTATGGAAATTTTCTGTGATAATGAAGGAGCGGTTGCCTTGACTAAGGAAGCAACGGATCATGGAAGATCTCGACCTATCGACATAAAATATCACTTTATTCGACATCGGGTGGAAGAAGGACTCCTCGTAGTGAAGAACGTATCGTCGGAGGATAACCCAGCAGATCCGCTTACAATGGGGCTAAGTAGGGTTAAGCGCTTGCAGCACGCTAGGAGCATTGAGCTGAAGGACGATATTAGTTTAGATTAGATAGTTTAGAAACGTGTAATAGATAAATTGTAATTAACATTCAATGATTAAATAAAAGAGCATTATTTATTAGTAATGTTACTGTCTTATGTTAATTCTTTACCTATTGATTCATTTTTCATATTTTGACTTCCTAAATAAAGGGGACTAGAACTGTCAATTGTGTGATAGTTGATTTGGGTTGAGAATCCTTTGGAATTAAGGGGTTGATGAAATTAGATTGGGAGCCCATCTAAATTTCGTCCAACACCTTATTCTGGAAGGTTCTTTGGATTGCTTAAGGCCTAAGCTATCCAGTTAGGGTTTTGACTGAAACCCTAGCAACACAAGTATAAATAGACCCCTTAGGCTTCAGCTAAAAATCGGCTAACCCTATTCCTAAGAGTATCAGAGCCGAATTCTAGAGCCTCCAACCTCTCTCCAAGATCATCCTCTTGCTTGTGGTGTTTGTAAGCCATTAGGGGAGTGACATATGCGACTCTAAGCTCCCAGGATTAGAAGATTCAAGCTTTCAAGAAGAGGTAATCATCTAGATCTGTTTTGTTATGTTAATTTCGAATTATATTCACTAGATCTACGGTTGGCAAGACTTGAATGAATTACGTTTACAATAGAGAAACCTAGATCCAAGCATTAGGGTTCGCATGAGCATATAGGATGTTCTTTTGGCTCAAACCCATCAACTACCATGTTGACCAATGACCTGTATGTCATCCATGGGTGTTACCATGACAGTATAAGCAACTACCATGTTGACCAATTACCTGTATGTCATCCTAGGGTATACCATGACACTATAAGAAACTACCATGTTTACCAATGACCAGTATGTCATCCATGGGTATACCATGACACTATAAGCAACTACCAAGTTGACTAATGAACTGTATGTTATCCGTGGGTATACCATGACACTATAAGCAACTACCATGTTGACCAATAACCCATATGTCATCCATGGGTATACCATGACACTATAAGCAACTACCATGTTGACTAATGACCTGTGTGTCATCCATGGGTGTTACCATGACACTATAAGCAACTATCATGTTGACCAATGACCCGTATGTCGTCCATGGGCATTACCATGACATTATAGGCAACTACCATGTTGACCAATGACCCGTATGTCATCCATGGGTGTTACCATGACACTATAAGCATCTACCAAGTTGACCAATGACCTGTATGTCATCCATGCATCGGTATACCATGACACTATAAGCAACTACCATTTTGACATGACCCATACATCTTTTATATATAAATTTTGGTTTAAACATAACAACATAAAGATGTATAGTTTATTGTTGTTTAATTATCGTTTATAATTTTAAAGATGTATAGTTTATTGTTGTCTAATTGTCGTGATCATCGTTTCTTGTTCTCTGATCATCTTGATGTATATTATCATCTTAAATTACAAGTAAATTGGTTTTGATTGTATTCAATAGTTTTCATGCGTAGTAATGCCTTTATTTATAGTTTATATTTATTGTTTGTTTGTTCTCTCTGCTCATCAGTAGTTTATCATCTTTAATATGTTGGTATTGACTATATTTTTTTTGTTTATTTTTAAGCAATAAAGATGTCGAACTTGAAAGAAAAAGGAGCATCTGGTGTGAAGCCAACTAAATCCATTACACCACAGGTTTTGAGCCGCAACAGGACTTCAACTGCAAAATTCATAAGTAGACAATTACAAGATGAAGAAATAACTTCCTAATACCAACAACCACATCCAATGCACCTATAACATCTACCACAACCCCTAAACCTAGATCATTAACACTAACCATGACTACCACTTCCTCGGCATCACTTACAACATCCACACCATCCTCAGCAAATACATCCAAAAGTTCAGAAACTGGAACAATACAATCCTCAACACTTATATCAGTAACCCAAACTTCAGTACCTACATCATCTAAACAATCCTCAACACCGACATCCACTACCACATCATCAACAACTATATCTGCTTCCACAACCTCAAAACCTGCATCTACACTACCATCCTCCACAACTACAGTAATTACCACATCCTCCTTAAGTAAAGGAACTACCACATCCTCAACATATACATCTATCCCAAAACCTACCCTAGAATATACCCCATCAACAACACTTATCCCAGAATCTAACCCATCACCAACACAACCCACCATAAATGGATATGTAGTGGAAAATGTAGAAGGTGAAAACAATTCCTTTGAAGATTGTGGACCAGATGGATGATTAATTGTTCATGTTTGGAAAAAAACATGAGTTACCAATCTTATCTTACAGCTTTTTCTATGTATAACCTTTTGATTTACACGTACATATCAATTCAAAACTTAACACAGCACATGATTACTTGCAGGCTCATGCCACCAGGCCCTTGTGCACACTTTATTAGTCGGTCCTTTTTACAAAGAGTATATCCATAAGGGTACGCTTGGGGAAAAGTAACCAAAGAAATGCACGAATTATATCGGGAGGAGTTTCAGGTAGTTAACTATATGTGATAAAGTGTTGTTTGGCAAACATTTACATTTAAACTTATGTTTAAATTGTTAATGTGTAGAAAAATGTTGTTGGGATGAAACAATAGACTCGCTGGTGAGGCAAGCTTGGGCAAGGAAAGCGACACTATCTCTTCAACATGCGAAGCCCAAAAAGAAACAAACATGGCTTTAAACTAGCTCATATTCCACAGGAAGTCTGGAACTCCTGGCAATTAAAATGGAATACAAATGAATACAAGCTAAAATCCGAGCAGAACAAGAAAAATAGGTGTAACGGTGTGACTGATGGAGTAGTAAAACCTACACATAACGCTGGATCCACAATTCGTTTGAAGATGATTTTGATTTGGTAATTTTTTAATGGTCATCAATGTTTATATATGTTTATCTGTATATTTGACATTTTATGGTATTTATGCAGAAGAGGAAAGTAAAACGTGATCCACCCCATAGTGAATTGTTCCTGTATACACATACGAAGAATCACGATGGAGTCACTTTCACAAACAAAAAAGATAGTCAAATTCATGTAATATTCATTTCAGTGTTAGACTTCTATATTGTAGCTAGTCTATAATATCATTCATAACTTTGATATCTTTTAACTTATATTATTTTTATTTTGTAGGCGGCCTACACAAAATAACAGGAAGAGTTGGAAGCTGAAGGTGTTGAATTTGAGGAAGATGAGTTATTTTATGGTGTTGTTGGTGGCCATGACCAAAAAAGAAGACTTTATGGATTAGGCTCCTTTGCAAAGGCGGTTCCCAATAGGAATGGTAAATCGAATGTATCTTACATTCCGGGAAAAAATGATGAAATAGAAGAAACGAGGGAGCTTCTTCCTAAACAAAATGATCAAAACGAAGAGCTTAAAGAAATGATGAAGGCCCAACAAGATGAAAACATAGCAAGGGTCGGGCATCTTGAAAAAAAAACTTCAAATGGCATTGGATCTTATTAATGTCTTTACAAAACAATAACCCTAATATGTCATAAAGTGTTGAATCATATTTATTGCAAACTATTTATTTTAGATTAACAACTTTTTTTTCCATGTAATAAATAATTATTGTATTATTTTATTATATGATGGTTTTGAATTTTTTGTTTTTTTTTCATATATTACTAGAAAAAAAATTGGATTTAATTTATAAATAAAATATCCATCGGTCCATATGGAATCTTATATATAATATACACCATGAAAATTGCTAGGGATTCATTATCATGGAATTTGTTAGGAAGTCATCAAATGGAATTTGCTTGGGATTCATCATGACAAAATTTGATAGGAAATCACCACCATGGAATTTACTAGCAAATGACCACCATGTATTTACTAGGGATTCACCACCACAGAATTTTCTAGGGATTCATCACCATAGAATTTGCTAGGGAATGACCACCATGAAATTTACTAGGGATTCACCACCATGGATTTTTCTAGGGAATCATCACCACATAATTTGCTAGGGAATCATCACAATAGGATTTGCTAGGGATTAACTACAAATAAATTTGTGATCGAATAACTACCATGGATTTTGTGATGGTGAAGAGTTGAAAACTCTTAGATCGATTAGATCTTCAACAGGTTAATCAATAAACAAACAAACAAACACAGGAAACACGAGATGGAATCAAAGTATAGCTTAATGATTCAAGAATAGTCACGCCTCAGCAGAGCTCGATAAAGAACTTCTATTGTAGAGGCAAGCTAGGGTTTGTAGTACAATTATGAGAATAATAGAAGAAAGCAATAATTACCAAGGATGCATGCATGCAACTTAAATACTAAAAACCTAATAAAAATAAACACGGTTGGACAGGCCCAAACCGGTAACAAAACTGGGCTAAGGAGCGAGCCACAGACGCAAAACTTCGGGTCTCAACAATCTCCCCCTTTGCGTCAATTGGGGAAAGACATCACTTCGATCGATTCACTGCACTACGCTTCACCACTTTGAACAGCTTTTGAATGATAGCGAGCAGTACTTGTCGAAAATTGATATTCCATCGAATCATATCAGTGAAATACTTCTTCTCACCTTCACTGTTTTGCTTGCATTTATGAATGATATCCAAAACGTGCTCCAAGCAAGTTGTGGTGAAAAAATGTTTGTCAATTAGAGAGAACAAGCACTTTTGACCTCCGCCTCTAGTGAACATCATAGAGTTGAGCTTCGGGTCAATCCTCCCCATCATCATTTTGTTGATGTCGCTAGATGAACCAATGGGTAACACTATTGGCTTCTTTTTAAGGACCGAAGCAATTTCTTGATCCGTCTTTGACACTTCTAGAATGTAGCACACCAACATCCTCTTCATGTGATCGATGATCGACTCATATTCAACTGGATTGGAGAGAAAAATGTTGTATAGCAAAATCCAGTCGTGAGGATTGAGATTTGGATGATCAGCCAGAGAAATTGTATGCTCAGAGTTAGCTGAACCTCTGGTCACCTTGAATTTGATGTTGATAAATTTCCCTGTAGCAGCTGGTTTTAGTACGCTGACAGAACTTATCTTTTGAGTGCTCCAGATAAGATATTGAGGCTGAGCAAACTCAAGATAGTAGTCAATCAGATTCCTGTTCACTTTTGAATCAGAATGGGGAACTTCAGCAATAGGAAGGAAGCAGTGAAAGACTAACGCCTTTCAGGTTATAGGCATGTCAAACTGAGAATCCCTAGAATTTTCACGGTCTATTGACACTACCGGCTCAAGCCAATGTGTGATTGGATATTCGATAGCTTCCTTAATCAGGTTTTCTAACGACCAAAGAGGAAAAAGCATTTTCCTACTTTCCAAGAGCTCGTGAGCTTCTTTCATTTTTCTCTCCTTCTCTTCAGCTTCCCTAGCAGCCTTAGCATTGAGATCACGTTACCTATCCCTTTGATTTCGCTTCAGAGTCTCAGTAATGGTCTCTTCTTCTTCACTATCTTCTAGAACACCTTTTCCCTTGTCCTTCACACGAGAACCCGAAGCTTCATTACCTTTGGTCGTTCAGTGGTGACTGTCGGAATAACAGTTTTGCTTGTAGGAGGAGGCTGAGTAGTGCTTGTAATTCCTTCTCCCCCTTGTTTCAGAAGGACAACAGTCTCCAAAACACCCTCTACGAGACTTAACATTTCAAGTGTCGGGCCAAGCTCTTCTGCAAGATGACGTCTAACAGAAAGAGTGAGAACTGAGTCGTGAGCTTCCAGAATATTAGAGAGAATGACATGAACATCTGAGACACAACTCTTGATGACGGTCCTCTCAGAGTGAAGGTTGTCAATCTCCTTGTTCGCCTGAGAAATTTGTAGGGACTTGGTCTTTAGTTGAGTTATTTTGAGAACCACTTCATCCATGATCCTTCTTTCCATGGCCAAGTCTTCTTGGAGCTTCTTAAGACGCTCATTGATAGAGGTCCGCAATTCAGTGTTATCTGTTTGGATATTCTGATTCATGTTGGCAAAGTGTTGCTTTTCGGTCTCAAGAGACACAACAAGCTTTTCCACGGTGGTGTTCACTTTGTTTGCATTCAACTCCGCTACACCCTGTAATGACTCTAGAAAAGTGTTAGCATCAAGAATTAGTTTTTCGACTTTTTTGGTCGCTTCTTTTCAGGACATGGTGGAGGCATCTATAGCGTATGTTGCCTTAGCAATTGAAGCCTCGTGCTCTTTTACAAAGATGGTCATCAAATCCTTTACTGCAGCTTCTAAAAAAGAGTCATGGGAAGAGGAGGAAGATGCTACACGCTTGTCAATCTTTTCATGCAAATCCTTGAGGTGCCTCTTGGTTACAGGAGCATCATCATCATCATCATCATCGCTCTACAACCTGAACGGAATGTAGTAGAAGGTATCGAAATCGACATCCTCACCAGCAAGAATGGTATTGGTTTCTGTCAATTAGGTAGGGGATGGAGGTTTGGTAGTAACAATGGTTTTGGGTGCTGAAGTACGAACCCCCATATCAAATACATTGGTCTGAACTCCAGTAGTGGTTGTGGTTGTAGCTTTAGAGAATATAGGAGTAGGAATGGGAATGGTGGAGGAAGGTTGAGATGTGATGATAGGGGAAATGGGAGGAAAGGAAATAGGGATGGAAATAGGTGGAGGAGAAGGTTCTTGGGAGCAAACTGATACCTTCAGTATAGGCGAATGAGGTGGTGTGTCACAACAAATCGAACCGTCATCATCTGAGCTTTCGCTCTCCGATTCGCTTTTGTCGGATTGAATGTTGGGTTGATGACCAGTAGGCACGTACTCTGAATCTGAGACGCTTGATGAATCAAGAATAAGCTTCCTGGCTGCTTTCTTGGCCTTCTTCTGCTTGGGCTGGGAAGGTGTTGCCTTCTCAGACTTTTGCTTCTTAGGAGTCTGCACCTTCGATACTTTAACTCTTTTTTCGCCCTTTTTCACTTCTTGCTTTTTGCCCCTCTTAGCAGGTTTGTCTGCTTCTTCAATAGACCTCATCATTTCTGGATGAAGTTCCCTTGGACCAGATGAAGGGAGCTTCTTGTACTTCTGAATAATCTTGCTTTCAGGGGATACACAAGCAAACATTGACTCTGGAATGGAGCCAATGAAGAAATACTTTGAGGGATCAGTGACAATAATCTTCGTAGTGTGAAATGTAGCGATGGAGGAGAGTAAGGAATTTGCCATGATAGGAACATGAAAGCGCTCCATTGTCCATTGAGTGACAATGGTCCAGAACCGGGCATAAGAAATTACTGTGTGGCGAGATGTAGATGACAAACTTTGAACTAATTGAAGCCATAAAACTGAACCATAATCCAGGTTGATACCATGGTACAACCCATAAAGCAGAGTCATGAAAGACTTGCTAGCACCATCTGAGTCGGCACTTCGTTCTGAAAGCCCTTTGAAAAGGAAGGTGAAGAGTTCGTTCCATTGAGGAGGAAGGCACGGTTTCTTGACCTTGGTCATAGTAGTTATGGTTTCGGTATACCCCACGTTGTAAATCATCGAAAAGAGTTGACCTGTGGAGATAGAATCAGGATTCACAATGGATGCTTCATAAGAAAGACCTAGTAGCGAGCGGAATCAGTTCTTTGAGATTGAAGCCTTCTGGTTGAGAATATCGAAATAAATATTTTCTACAGCTTTGTCGTAAGTAGCAGTGGAGTAGAATGTTGAGAGGCACACCATTGGTATGACTTCCACCGTTGATTGAGCGTTGATGAGTGGGGAATACTTAAGACATTCCACCACTTGATACATGTAAGTATCATAGAGGAATGGTGTGACATCGATCAGCAAGTTTCGGTTAGGCTTCATTGTGAGAAGAGTAGAGCGTGCAGAGGTTTCTTGAACTGAAGAAGAGTCTGCCATTGTTGAAGCTTGAAGAAGAGGAAGATGAATAGTGAATACCAAATTGCCGTAAATCGCCTTCGTTTGCTTGAGAGATTTGAAGAGTGGTAAAGAATAAGACCACAGTAATCAAAACCCTTATATACAATTTTGTGGAGAGAGAAAAATTTGGAGCAATGATTCCACCTTTTGGGGAAACGACCCTAAAAAGGAATGATTAGACAACAAGCAACCCCAATAAAGTAGTTGATGACGCATGACTGGGTAATGGTTCAAATTGATGCACCTTTTCCATACTTGTCCCCTTTTTCAAATCTACACTCGATTAGACTTCCTGCTGATTTACCTCTTGCACCTTTAAAGGAATCATTATCGCCATAATTAACCAAGGCAATATGCTGACCCATCCCTTCGTCTGTAAATAACTGCATTACACCGTTAGGAACCGAAGCTATATATTTATGAATAGCTTGTGAATAACCGAACTAGACTTTTGGAAAATCCACAATTTCCGTGCAAGATAGTGTCAAAGATAAAGAAGTAAATCAAGCTATTTGTGGGATTTTGTGATGTCATTTAAGACATAAAGTAGTGGATCATGGGCGTGAATCTCTTCCTTCAAAGTCAAGAAAGACTTCAAAGTGCTTGTGTGGATTCTCGTTGAATTACGATCAAGTACTTGTTAAGAAGCATTGAAAGGCATCTTTTATATATAAGGCTACTAAGGGTGGCTTTCGCTTCAATTCAGGTTTCAGTATTTGACATAAGACCAAAATAGAACGAAGTACTTGTGAGACCGATTTGGCCTGTTAAGAAAGTAGGTATGGAACATATTCAGAGACTTGTTGACAATAGTTAATTAGAAATCTCAAAGAAAAGTAAACACTTGATCCTATGGGAAGAAAAGTCATGGTGAGACACATTTTCATAAGGATCACTCAAAAATAAAAGTAGATTTCAAGGTACTTCCACAAAAGTGGTGTCGTTAATTCAAAGGTGAAAGTTAGAACATTAAATTGTTCACCTTCAATTCATTATAGGTATTGAATTTTGGGTTTCACTTAGCACGTAGTGACACAAAACTGAGATCATTAACACAAAAGTTGTGTAACCATAAACCTCAGTGGTAGTGTTGAGAGTCTCAAGGGTTACATTCATGAAACGAATGATGATGGAGAATAAGTTTGAGGTGGTTAAAGAACCGAATGTACCTCTGCTATAAATGATGAATCGAGCAGAAAAACTCTTAACTGAATTCGAGAAGAGTAAGGTAGCTCATGATTAGAGTGAATTTGACAGCCTAATTGGGAAGACATGATTTGTATTTATCAAGTCACTAAGGCTTCACTCAGAATCTTTGGAGGCTTGGGTCAACATGCAGCAGCATGCTTCTAGGGACACTTAGCTAATACATAGATAAAGAATTATACATGTCCCAGCTCCATCATTGAGAATAGTCCTTATACACGGATTAGATTAAGACTAAAGTGAATTGAAATAAAATGAAAGAAAATATTTTTAAATTATGATTTGAATTTTCTGAAAAGAAATAAAAACAAAAATGAAAAATATGTTTGGATTTTATAATATTTTCTGAAAAAGAATTAAAAACAAAAAGAAAAATATTTTTGGATTTTGTGAAAATAAAAGGAAAAACATAAAATAAATTATGAGCGAAAGAGTGTACATACTATACAATCGAAACCATCACTTGGAGATGAGAGGCGAATCGAGCCTAGTAAGACTGAACCTGAAATAGACCGAGCCTTCGGTTCATTTCGGTTCCCAGAAGAACCGAACCCGAAATAGACTGAACGTTCGCTCTATTTCGCTTCCAACTTTTATTGAGGCGGAAGTGATTTCGGTACAGATTCATCTTCCATCCTTCCTAAGCCTTGTAGAATTTTATTAAAACTTGCTTCAGGCAAAGCCTTAGTAAAGATGTCAGCCAATTGATTAGAGGTTCTTACGAAATGAATTTCTACATTACCATCTTCCACATGATCCTGGATAAAGTGATACCTCAGTGCTATGTGTTTCATCTTTGAGTGTTGCACTGGGTTATGACAAATCCTAATTGCACTCTCTGAGTCACAATATAGTGGGATTTTCTTCATGTTCAAGCCATAGTCTCGAAGCTGAATTTGTGTCCAAATGACTTGAGATGTGCACAATGTTGCGGCTATGTATTCAACTTCGGCAGTGGAGAGCGACACACAAGTTTGTTTCTTTGATTTCCAGCTAACAAGTTTGCCATCCAGAAACTGGCATCCTCCAGTGGTACTCTTTCGGTCCAGTCCACATCCTCCTAGATCAGCATCTAAGAATGTTTGGACAAAGAACCCTGACTTGGCTGGGTACCATAGACCAAGAGAAGAGGTTCGCTTCAGGTATCGAAAGATATTCTTCACAGCTAGCAGGTGAGGTTTGTGTGGATTTGCTTGAAACCTAGAACAATAACAATCAGAGAACATTATGTCCGGTCGACTTGCTGTTAGATACATTAGGGACCCTGGCGATAGAGGGTCATGTCAACAGCCGGTTTGTCCAGAGAAGGTGTTAACTTGGCATAGGAACCTTTACTTTTGAATCTCCCATCATTCCAAACTTGGCAAGCAAGGTCTTCGTGTAAGCCTCTTGATTAATGAAAATACCTTTGGGTCCCTGTCTAATATTCAAGCCAAGGAAAAATTTAATAGGACCCATTGAGCTCTTTTCAAATTTAGTCTCCATCAACTTCCTAAATTCAGCTGTTAAGCCAGGATTTGTGAACCGAATATGATATCATCGACGTAAATTTGAACGATCATAAGGTGGTCACACTCTTTCTTACGAAAGAAGGTTGGGTCAACCGAACCTTGTTTAAACTTTGACATTTTGAGAAATCTAGTTAGAGTTTCATACCATTCCCTTGGTGCTTGCTTGAGACCAGAGACTGCCTTGTCCAGAATGTAGTAGTGATCTGGATACTTCTCGTCCACGAAACTCGGTGGTTGCTCTACATACACCATCTTTTCCAGTTCTCCATTTAAGAAGGAACACTTCACATGCATGTGATATACCTCAAAGTTCTTGTGTGCAGCATAGGAGAGAAAAACGTGAACCGATTCTAGCCTTGCTACTGGAGTGAAGGTCTCTTCGTAATCTATGCCTTCTTCTTGACAGTAACCTTTCAAAACCAATCTTGCCTTGTTGTGAATCACATTTCCTTACTTATCCATCTTGTTCCTGAAAACCTACTTTAGTCCAACCACAGAAGCATTCTTTGGTGTTGGAATCAGTCTCCACACTTTATTTCGATCGAATTCATTGAGTTCGTCCTGCATTGTTGTACCTAATCAGAATGATCGAGTGCAGTGTTGATCGTCGTCGGTTCAACCTTGGATACAAATGAATTGAACATGCAAGATTCCACTTTAGATAATATTGCAGTTTGTTTCGCTTTCAGTTGTGGTCGTGTGAGTACCTTTTCTATTGATTTACCAATAATTTGTGTTTGTGGATGATCTTTGGTCCATTTGGTTAGAGGAGGGTAATTAGGATCATATGAGGGATCCAGTTCAGCATTCACTTCTTCTTCGAATTCTGACTGAGTTTCATCATCGTATGTTTTTGTATTCTCCCCTTGAATGATGAAACTTCCTCAGCTTCAGGCTCAGAATGCTTCCTCTTGACTTGACTTTCAGTTGGTATTAATGATGATGGGTTCTCACCTGGAATGGTGAATCTTGTTTAATTGAAAAAGACGAACCCTCCCCCTGAATATAAGGATTATCTTTTGGAGGTTCGCTTGTGTCAGACTGCTCGGTTGTTATTGGTTGTTCATCTGCCATTTTCTTTGCAACGTCATCGATTATCTTCTTCAAGTTGTCTACCTTGTTCTCTTCAGCTTTGGATTCAGAGTGAATAGCCTTTTCTGGTTCATCAAATAGTAGCGTGTATTGCTCAAAGAGGTTTGAAATTGGTATCGTAGCTTGACCAAATTTTGGAAATATTTCCTCCACATATCCTTTGGTTGTCTTCAGTTTCTTGACGTAGTCATCATCGAAGGTGACATAATAGGTCTCTTCAATTTTCTTTGAACACCTGTTCAAAACTCTATATGCTTTGGAGTTTAAGGAGTAACCCATAAAGATTCCGTCATCTGCTTTGACGTCAAACTTGTTTCGATGCTCTTTTGAATTGAAGATAAAGCATCTTGAACTAAACACATGAAAAAACGTTACATTAGGGTTTCGGTTGTTCAAGATCTCATAAGGAGTGATGGAGAAATGTTTGTTGAGAAAAGATATGTTCTGCGTGTAGCAAGCAGCAGCATGGTTCGGGCTGCTTCACACAAAGATCGGTTTCCCCTTTCCACAATTCCATTCTATTGTGGAGTATATGGAGCCGAGAAGTTGTGAGTTGTCCCCTTTTCTACAAGAAAATCTTCAAAGTCTTTGTTCTTGAACTCCAACCCGTTGTCGTTTCTTATGTTTTGAACTACCTTTTGTACTTAAACTTCTACCTCCTTGATAAAGAGTCTAAGCTTGGGAGTGGCCTCTGATTTCTGTCTCAAAAAGAGCACCTAGGTAAACCGAGAGAAGTCATCCACTATTATAAGTATATACCTGTTACCACCAATGCTCTTGATTGAAGGTGGACCACATAGATCAACGTGAAGTAATTCTAGTGGTTCAATAATTTTTGTATTGACTCGAGAAGGACGACTTTGTCGACTTTGTTTTCCCATTTCACACGCAACACACAAGTGTTCTTTATCAAACTTCAGAATAGGAAGACCTCGAACATGATCCCTAAACACTAGCTTATTGATGTCTTTAAAATTGAGATGGGAGAGTCTTCGATGCTAAAGCCAACTTTCGTTTGAATGAGCCTTCGTTAGAAAGCAAACTGTTGGTTTCCCTCTTATAGGATTGAGAATCAGAGGGTACATCTCTCCTTTTCAATTCGATTTCAGCAGAACATTATTCGTCTTCTTTTCAATAATCTCTGAGCCATCATCATCGAACGAAACTTTTAACCCGGTACCAACCACCAGTTGAGAAACACTGATAAGATTGTGTTGTAAGCCTTCAATGTACGCCACCTTTCGTATCGATAAATTACCATTGGTAATCATACCATAACCTTTGACTGTGCCAAAAGAATTATTACCATACTTGAAACTTCCACCATCTTGAAGAGACCAAAACTCCCTCAGATCTTCCCTTCTTCCTGTCATGTGACTTGAGTAGCCATTATTTATGTACCATTCGTCAACGAACTGCTCTTCACACATAACCTGCAAAAATTAAGTAGATTTAGGAACCCAAAGTTTCTTGGGTCCTTGTGAGCCTTTTTACAGAACAGGGAATTGTAAGAGAAACATCAACTAAAAAGGTTCTTTTTATTAATGTTGTTTCATCTTTTCTTTTTATGGTGAAAATTTTGATTTTATTAGATTTGAGTATTTTAGGTTCCGTTTTCGGATTTGTAAATTGGGCATTAGCAGACTTTCAGTTCTCTACTTTGGGTTTAAACGTCGTCTTCTTTTCGTTTTCTGGAAAGAGCTTTCCTTTTCCCTTTCGATCATTCTGTGAGTGAGAGTAAGAATGAGAAATATGGGACTTGGGAGCAGAATTAAGCTTTTGGTCATTACTCTTACTTGGTTGAGTGCCGAAACTACCTTCCTTTCGGTTCTTCTCATCGGTTGGTCTAGGACCGAAACCATCCTTTTGGTTTCTCTCACCTTGAGGACCGAAATTTCTTTCTAGGTTGTCATCCATCTGAGGACCGAAACTCCTCTTTTGGTTGTTAATCTTTTGTGGACCAAAACTCTGTTTTCGGTTGTTTTGATTCTGTTGAGTGCGAGAAGCAGAGTTTGCTTTTATTTCTTCTTTTGAATTAGTGGCCTTTTCATAGCGAACGTAATTAGGGTTTTGAGATCGCCTAAACTGTTTCCTATTAGTGAGATTCTTTTTGTATCTCAAATTGCGTTGGTGCTTTCTTTCTAACACCTGTTTTGGATTTTTGTGGATGTTGGCCTTTTGCTTCAGTCTTTGAGCATGAGTTTCACTCTTTAGCGAAGAGGTTTCGCTTGACGCCATGACCGGTTCGCTTGGAGGAATTTTGGTACCACTTGTGCTTGGCACATCAAAGTGTGTAGCTTTATTAAGTGGTTCTGCCACATACCTACCTTTCACCCTCCATGATGTTTTCTTAGATAGACCAACTATTTCATCTGCATTATCAATCGGTACTGACCTGAAAAACTCATCACATCCATCAACATTATCTTCTTCTATTAAAGCTGTCAGTTCGGTTGTCTGTTGCTCAGTAACTACTTTAACTGTATAAACTTGATTTGGAGTTGTTTGAACCTTTTGATATACAACAGCCTTTTCCTTGAGGACTTTGGTCTTGTCTCTAGATAAACGAGCGAACTCAACAGAATATTCAGAAGTAAGATATTTTTTGGTTTCGGGTTCGCTCTTGACAAATTCGGAACAGTCCACCCCATCTTCTACATATATTACACTCATATCATCATCCTCATTGAATTCAGAAGTGTTTTCAATATCAATTTTATTTTCTAAATTCAACTTGGCATTCAAAGAGTCAAATTTCTATACAGTTTCGGTTTTGATTTTTAATCTGTCATTTTCATCCAACAAATTTTTGAGCAGGTCCTTATGGTCTTTTAACTTTATGAAGGACTTTATTTTGTGAAGACCAACTTTGTAAGCGGGAGAGATATCATTAGAAGAGACAACATTTTCATAGTTATATGCATCAGCATCGATTTCATCCTCCTTTAACTCAAGGAAGGGTAAAATCATACGATGTATCTTCTTCCCTATATCATATTCAAGATGCAATTGAGTAATGTTGGAATATAATCGTTTAGAAATCAAACAAAAACATTTCGTTGTTTTAAAAGCTTTGAATTATCTCTTTGCAAATAAATTGTTTCATCCCTAGACCTAATCAACTCCTTCTCCTTTTACTCATTCCACTTACGCCTCTCCTCACTATTCAATGATACCTTGCTGATTTGATCAGTTAGGTTAGATTTTGTGACGTGATTTTGAGTTAAACTACCACTTATACTAGAAAATTTAGATTTTAATCCATTTATTTCTTTTTCATAGTTTGTGATGGGGATTTGTAATGAAACAAGAATAGATTGTACCTTCTTGATCAACTCATCGCATTCATTGATTTACTCACTGACAGGTTTCACTGCAAAACACGTCTTCTCGCTCTTTCGCTTCGTCTAGTCCCCCAACCATGATATAGCCTCTCATTTGTGACACCCCAGAGGTCTCCATTAGACACTTTCTTGCAACGTCCTCTTCTTTTACCAACAAAGCCCTACCATGAGTGGGCTTTCTCACTTCTTCATCTTCAGAATCTGTAGACCAAACTTTAGCACCACTGAACTCATCGTCAACAATATTTCCCTGCACAATAAGAGCATTCATAGTGTTATTAGATCCAACTTTCTTCTTCTTGATTTCCTCCAATCGTCGTATGAGGTTCGCTTCCTCGTCATCATCATCATTCTTTTCTGACATCTTTCTCAACATACAATCTTTGGCGAAGTGATTTTTGCCTCCATAGTAGTCACAATTAAAACCTAAGTTACCACCAAGTTTTACTTCCTTCTTTGGTTCTTCGGTCTGAGAAACATTCTTCGGTTCCTCCTTCGCTTTCTCGGCACTATAGCTTCCCTGCCGGTTTTGGTTCTTATTAGTTGGGAACCTTCTTCTGATGAACTTCTTGGGATTTGATACCATCAAAGCATAATCTTCACTTGTTAGATCATATTCAGAAAGATCTAAATCTTCTTCTTCTTCAGGAACATTCTTTCCTTTGGAGATTTGGGCCAAGGACCCCATGCTAGAAATCACATTCGTTTCTTTAGTCACTGCACTCTCATGTGACTTTAATATTCCCACCAGTTTTGCTAGAGAATAAGCCTTGAATTGTTCGTGTGACTTTATAGTAGACACCACACCCATCCATTCAGGTATAAGGCCATTCATGAATGTGACCTTCTGTTCAATGAATTTCCTTTCAATCCCATGCTTTATCATCTTACTAAGAAGATGATTAAAGCGATTAAAAGCATGAATAAGCTTCTCTTCGGGCTTCTGCTTGAAGTCACCAAACTCTGAGAGCAATAATGTTTGGATTGAATGCTCAAGATCTTCATCCGTAGAATACATTTCCTTCAACCAGTCGCAAAATTATTTTGCCGTTGTGCATGAGCTTACCAACCGAAACATGTCCGATTGTAAAGCGAACCTTATCATCCTTAAAGCTTTGATGTTGCACTGAAACTTTTCCTTCTCATTTTGGGGTATTTCTATCACATCATTAACGATTTGATTGTACTCCTTTTTAGTTTTAATAATTCTTTAAGTGCTTGAGTGAGGAATGGACCTACAGTAATCGCCTCCCAGATCAAGTATCCATTGTCTTCTGAACCAATCACGTAGTCTTTGAAGTGATGCGTCCAGAGTTGATAATCTTGAGTATATAATATAGGAATCCTTGTCGTCGATCCTATACTATTAGAGATATTGATTAGGTTTGTCTGAGAATCTTCCATGGACATGATGATGTTTGTTCAAAAACCTGCTTACGATCAGACTTGTAAATAATGTTTAGGTAAGATTGACAATTAAAAAACTACGTCAATAGCAGATGACGGCTCTAACAATATCGATCAAAGCGGAAAAACCTAAGATCTTCTTCAACAGAAGAGATGTGTATGGATTACACAGTCTTCTGCTCTGATACCAATTGAAGAGTTGAAAACTCTTAGATCGATTAGATCTTCAACGGCTTAATCAATAAAAAACAAACAAACACAAAAAACACAAGATGCAATCATAGTAAAGCTTAATGATTCAAGAATATTCATGCCTCAGCAAAGCTCGATAATGAACTTCCACTATAGAGGCGAGCTAGGGTTTGTAGTACAATTATGAGAATAATAAATGAAAGCGATAATTACCAAGGATGCATGCATGCACCTTAAATACTAAAACCGTAATAAAAATAAACACGGTTGGACAAGCCCAAACCGGTAACAAAACTGGGCTAAAGAGCGAGCCACAGACGCATCACTTCGGGTCTAAACAGATGAAATCCTACTACAAAATACATGACGAAATACCATCTACCACGGATTTCATTCCGTTGTCGCAGTTGAGACGGAATGATCGTCTCCCTAGCAAACGCTTGCTATAGAGTTTTTTAGGACCAAACTCGGTCGTCACAAATTTCGTCGATATTTGTCCTTTGCAACGGAATTTCAGCTTTTCGCAACGGAATCCTTCCCTAGCAAAATCGCGTTTTACTTGTAGTTCTAGGTTATTTTTCCATATGTATGCGTGGGACCTTAATAAAAATTACCTATAGTTTAAGAAAGTTTTCTGAGGATATATTCAGAGGGATGGATAAAGTGAATTTTTTTTTTCAAAATAACTAGGAAGTGGCTATGAATATTGTGAGTATTTAAGATTGAGGAAGTTCTAGGAATTTTAGACAAAAATACATTCATTGCAGTCTCGATGTAATAGATGAACTCAAAGTGGATTGTATGGTGCAATATTAGTAGCTAGTGTTTTGATGTGATGGTATGATGATTATAAAATCAATTTTGCCTGGGGGCAAGAAAAATTCAAGTGTGGGGTATTTAGATAGGTACATATTTATTCATATATTTTGTGCATTATCTTAATATTTTGAGCTATAAGTCTGCTTATTTTAAAACAAAGGGTACTTCATATGTTTAAATCTATTTTGTAGCAGCGAAGACATGCTCAGGATGAAAAGGAAGCAAAAATGTGGAGCTAGAAGAAGGAGAAAAGTGGGCCAACTAGATCAAAGTCAAGAACTCAAGAATTTTGAAGCCCACGACGTGGAGATTCCTACCACACCATGGTCAGTAGAATATTCGCAATCTGAGAAACCACCTTGAGGAATACATATGATTAAAGATCGCCACGTTGTGGGGGATATTTTCCACGACGTAGGAAGAAAATTTATGGAAACTATATATTTTGCACATTAGGTCCAATAGAGGGACTTTTGACCAATTTTCTAGAGAATAGCTGTCACAAATATCCTCTGGAAAACCCTTGGAGGATGAGAATTTGATTTTAGCTTAATTGATGAAAATATCTAGAAGAAAACAACATTAAATCTTTCGATTTGCTAGCTTTAATTATATCTAGTATTATTTTTTTTTCGATTCTAGGTGTTTTTCTAGTATGATTATCGATTAAACCCTTTTATTTTCGTTAGTTGTGATGAATCCTTTGAACTATATGTTAATTTAAATATGATGACTATTTATTGTTAGTTTTTCTAGTGTTGAAAAATCAAATCCTTACATGTTTTAGTTCTATTTGTTAATTTCCTTGATATATGTTTTGTGAAGTAGATGATCATTTTATTTGCATGAACTTGATTACCTAGTGGTTTATGATCATTAAATTGCTAGAGTTGGGGTTGCATAATTTTAGATTAGGTAATGAAAGTTATTAACTTTAACTGTGTTAGAAAGCATAATTGATCCATAATTTGCGTTTGGTTGCTTCCCTTAGTCATAAGAAAGTAACTGTTAGGTTTATCGTGCATAGCCAAATTAATCTTTATATCAATTTCGTGTTTACTTGTGTTTGGTCATTACATAGTAAGTCATAAATAGGTAAAAACTAGGAATTTGATCGTAATAACTAGTTACATCCTAATTTGCTAACCATCAATAGTAATTTAAAAGGAAATCAACCATAGGGAAAGGGGGATTCAGATCTAATGGAAGTACTCTTTAATATTGAACTCACATTGTTTTCTAGCTTGATATAATAGTGTTAATTGGTAGCTGTTTGATTTAAGTTCTACTGATTCTGCAAAATCAGTAAAACCCCATTTTAAAGTTTGTTTCTTAGTTTAATTATTAGTAGTTATTTTATAAATTGAAATTTCGTTCCCTGTGTTAGATACCTAACTTACCTAAAATATTATATAATTTTGACTAGGTACACTGCCTAAGTGCAATTAGTTAGGTAAGTAGGCTAGCTTTATAAACTTAAAATTGGTAGTATATAAATTGCATATCAAGTTTTGACTAGTTACACTACCTAAGTGAAGTTAGTTAGTTAAGTAGGTTAGAATTATATATTTAAAATTGGTATTATATAAATTGCACGTCACCGAACTAATTTGGAATCAAAGAGACCTCCTTAAACCTTCCTTATAGTGTAAGAGTAGGTGATTCTAGTCACAGTAAGACTGATAATGCATTTAAACATGCGAGAATGAAAACTTTGTATTTTTATGCTTTATATGTATGTATGTATGTATGTATGTATGTGTTTCAATTTATGTGTGTGGGTGTGTGTGTGTGTGTGTATATATATATATATATATATATATTTATACACACACACATATATACACATTTTTCCTATACATATATTAGGCAATTCAAATTATTTAAATTTTATGTCTTTTAATTTTGTTACGCATACGAGGACACATGGAAACAATTAATTAACAAGCATTCAATCAATAAGTGAAGGGTCCAGTTAATAGTTTGGTTTAGGCTTTCATTTGTAATTGGTTCTTTTGAGTCAATATGCAATTTTGGTAGCTTTTGTGTGGTTTACGGCCATGTAATGAGTTTAAGGTCGTAAACCCAAGGTTGGCCTAGGTCCACTATATATAGATGCTAGCTAAGTCATTTGATGGTTGTTGATGCCACAGAGTTTACGGTAGATATTCACAAGTTGTAGCAAATGTCTTTTATCAATAGAAGCATGTGCAAGCTTGTTCTGATTTCTGTTTCTACTTCTTTCTCGTTATTATTCATTGTTTTGATTTTTTGATCACTAGTAAGATCTGTTTCAGGACCTTACAATTGGTATCAGAGCCAAACCAGTGTCAAAGCATCCTACAATCGAGTTTTTGGACATATTCTTCATTGTTTGCGACTAAAGTTTGTGTCTGTTGCAAAGAGGTTTCAAGCTTAATCTAAAAATCATGATTCCTTGAAGTTCTGAGAGTTTACTGCCTTAAGTTTATGGCAGCAAACTCAGTTTACGGCCGCAAGCTCAAGAAATTTCTTGTGTCGTAAATTTCGTTCTTGGACCGTGAATAAAGCATCTTCAACAACAGCAAGCTTAGATTCATTGACCGTATACAGAAACTGCAAACTCTTTACGACCGTAAACTCTCGACCGTTAACAGATTTGCGGCCGTAAACACCTCTTGACCGTGAACACCTATTTTGACCGGAAACTCAGAAAATAACCTAATTTTTATTTAAATTAATAACTTAATTTTATTTAAATCAATATTAAATGGATTCACAAAGTCAAACACATCACCATGGGCTATACTCTGTTATGGGCACTGTAGTGGTGTTGATTATGATGGCATGTGCGGAATTAGAAAGATCTAGTGATTCATCATACAAATTCAAGAACACAAGGAGTAAATAATTCTTTTTAAGCTCATATTAGATCTAGAAAGAATATACAAATGGGTTTGTACAAGTTTCTCTATCTAGTCTAACACTCCATATGGACTCTTACATAATGGTAGTCACTCACTTCCTATTTATAGGAAAAGACTCAACCCATTTACACATACAAAGAGGAAAGCCTAAAACAATACATCTAAGCATGACTTTGCATCCTAACATTCTCCCCCTCAAAGTTAGGATTGGATGTCCGGCTTTAATCTCCAACGAGCGAGCGCGATCAAGACCAAACTCCCCCTCGAAGTAACACCGGTCTTCAAATCCGCAAATGAATATTCGACAAACCCGAGAAGCTTCGAATACCCATCATTCTCCCCCTTTTTATAATCAAAAAAATGATTATAAAACCCACTAAGGATGAGAAGCGCCCGAGGAATAATCTTCACAATACTCCCCTTGATGTGTACCAAAAATGAATCATCACAAATCTTGCACGGAAAAACAATCACGAAAAAGCCACAAAAATTTCCAATTTATGAAAAATTTTGACTTTTTAAGTGAAAGTTGCAAGATTTTTCAAAATCCGGGTAGAAATTGTCACTTTCTGAAACTTGCAGGGACCCGTTGCGCCAAAAACAGTCAAATATGCGAAACTCTAGCCCATTTGCGAAACCGGGCATAAAGCGTAAATTCGCACAAACTGCAAGGACCAAAACTGAAAATTCTGCATTTTTTCAGCTTTTATTGCCATTTTGCGAAGTTGGGTCAATTTTGTCATATCTTGAAAAAATCAGGGACCAAATGCGAAATATGTGTGTTTCTTCCCCAATTCGCATTTTACTGTAAAAGCTTTGTGTTCTTTCCCAAATCACAGACTTCGCACATTCTTTACTTCGCATTTTCTACAAATGTTTCGCATCTTTAACTCCCCAAATGCGAACCCAGTTTTCCATTCCAGATGCGAACACAAGTCATAGATGCGAACTTATGTTTGACATACTCAAATGCGAATACTTTTGCTTTTACAAGTGAACTGCTCCAAATGCGAACTAAAAATTGATTATCACACATACTGCCAAATGCAAATCCAAAATCAAACGATCTTGACTCATCTGTTTTCATATGCGATTTTCATATGCGAACTGAACAAACATGGAAGATGCGAACCCAACCAAGATGCGAACTTAATTCCCAATCTAAGTTTTCTTCCCAGTCGACTTTGCTTTTACAGACCCATCGACTATTGATCCCAAATCAACCTTATGCGAACTAAAATGCAGTATCAATCAACTTCGCATAATCGATCGACTTCTCAAAAAAATCGACTATTGACAATCGATCCTTCGCGTTTCAGTCAAGATCAACCCCAAATTTGCGAACATCTCAAAATCGATTTCGTTTGATTCCAAAATATGTTTACAGTATGCGAATAAGTTTCATCATATCGATTTCAACGATTCGTCATTCCAATTCTGCAAACAGTACTCAATTCCAAACTCGATTTCTTGCACATCAAACTATCGATTATCATCAGTCACTCGATATCATTCCCATTTCTATTATCAGATGCAAAAGATCATAATCAAAATCACTGTGATTGAAATCGATTTCAAATCATACCAGTCGATTTGAACACTCGACTATACTCCAAATATATTCCATATCAAAATTATCAATTACATCTCGACATTCAAAACCGGATTGATTTCAAATCCTGGAATCATAAGAATCAAACTTTGACTTTTCTTGTTTGACTCTTCATCCGTCTTCAAGAACACCATTTGACCAGCCAAGAACAGATTCAACCATTCATTTAAAGTAAGACTAGTCAAGATTGAAATTCATACATAGAACACGAATTCAACACAGTCAAAACTCGATTTCAATTTATCATTGATTATTAGGAACAATGAAGTGAATTCGGAACTAAAGATCAAAATGATAATGATCAGATTTTACAACTCAGTAAAGCGTCGGATGAAGAACAAAGAATGATCAATTTGTTTATCTGATTATTGATGAATGGGCTAAATCATTTATTCGCATGAACAGTAAATGATTTGTGATTTGGGCTCAAATGAATCGGATAATGATTTTGGGCTACAATCACAAATGATGAACAGTAATCATTTTGGGCTCAAATCAAACTTATGAACAGTGAAATTAAACTAAAATGAGTTTAATTTGGTTTTGATAAAAAAAAAATAATTGGATCAAACAAAGGGTTTTGAAACGGATTAGATCCAATGAGGCAAATCGATCAAAAATGAAAAACGCAAAGTACGAATCGAAATCATGGATGTTTTGGAATCCATTTGAGAATTTGAGATACCTTTTTGACGAATCGAGTTCCGTTTTCAACAAACGAATCAAATTTGGAAGATCTTGGTTCTTTTGTCGGAATGAGAAAATCTCCAAATCGAACATTGTACCACCCACCATGCGAGATGTACAACTCGTTCTTCGTGTTCTTCGTGTTCTTCAACAATCCAAGAACATCTATAAAAGAACCACCAACACATTTGGGTTTTGACTTCAAATTCAATGCAACCTTTGGAGATTGTTGCTTTGGAACCCAAATTTGTTTCACGGATTTCGGCTTCACAACATATGACGATTTTTGTGAGTAAACCCGCTTGTTCTTCCGATTCATCTTCTTCTTCTTTTTCTTTCTCGTCTTTTTGCATCTTGAAGACTTGACTTCATGAATAAACCCACTTTCAACAACATGAACATTTTGAGTTTGAATCAAATCTTTTGGAGTTTGATACTTGTGATTTTCTTGGATCACCGGCTTCCGATAAGGAATCATTCCTTCAAACAAATCACAAGAACACAAAACATCATCAGTTTGAACTCCAATTGAGCAAAAAACTTTTTCATCTTGAGAATGAACTTGAACTCCTTTTTCTTGAACATCAAGAACATCACATTGAACTCCATTGTTTTGAACTTCTTTTCCTTGAACATCATGAACACGAACATCATCAAGAACATGTTCTTGAGCTTCATGACAATTTGCATAATATTCAAGTCTATTTCTTCCCGGTTTACAATCAGCAAGAGGAATTCCTTTTATGACTTCACCATTCCTCTTATTTCTTCGTCTTTCTTGATATGTTGTAATCAATCGATCAAACAAATCTTTGTTTTGATAAATTGGATAACCAATGTAATCTCCCTTTCTATCCCTTTCTCCATTTGAAATAAGTGCATCTTCACTTTGCGATCCAATAGTCAATTGATAAAGAATGCATTCAAAAGAATTGTATAAGTATAGAAAACTTTCATTTCGAACCAACCATTGCTCCATGATTACAAGAACTTGAAAAATTCTAGAGAGAGAAAGTGATTTTGAATGGGTTTTCTAGAGAGATAAAGTGATACAAACAAGTATTCTAGAGAGAGAAAGTCGAATTATGGATCAAATCAAAGAAAAATTCGACTTCTAGAACACAAAAACACTCTCTAAACAAGAAGATCAATGAACAAAAAGAATCACCAAATCAAAATAGCCATCAAGGATCAATTCTTGATGAGATTCAAGAACACCCGCTCTGATACCAATTGTAGTGGTGTTGATTATGATGGCATGTGCGGAATTAGAAAGATCTAGTGATTCATCATACAAATTCAAGAACACAAGGAGTAAATAATTCTTTTTAAGCTCATATTAGATCTAGAAAGAATATACAAATGGGTTTGTACAAGTTTCTCTCTCTAGTCTAACACTCCATATGGACTCTTACATAATGGGAGTCACTCACTTCCTATTTATAGGAAAAGACTCAACCCATTTACACATACAAAGAGGAAAGCCTAAAACAATACATCCAAGCATGACTTTGCATCCTAACAGGCACAACCACTCACATTCCAAGGATGCTGTCTGCTGAAGGTTTCCATGAATGGAAGTATAGGATAGAGAAGTATATTAAAATGAAGGACATCAAGATTTGGAGGAGCATCGTTAAAAATCCTGTCAGAATAACCACCGATGTTGCAGGGCAAGTGGTTGACAAAACAATTGAGAATTACACTGGTGAAGACTTTGAGAAGGTTGAAGAGCAAGAAAGGGCTTTGGCCACTCTAACTATGGCCCTGTCTCCAGATATAGCTCAAGGTTTTAGGGAGTATACTTCAGCAAAGGCTTTGTGGGAAGCTATAATTAAAGTATATCAAGGAATGAAGATATGAAGGAGAGTCGCCAGGACATGTTGCGTCAAAGGTTCAACATGTTCAATTACATTCCTGGTGAGACCCTGGAGGCGCAGCTTCAACGATTCACAACTCTCACAACTGAGATGAGCATAGCTGGGATCTTCTTGACAAAATCTGAAATAAACAAGAAGCTACTAAATGCCCTTCTAAAGTCATGGGACATGAATGTAGCAGTTATCAAGAAGACCAAATACCTAAATCTCCTTACTGGACTTGTTAACTGCTACAATGCTCTTGTAGTTGGATATCTTCCGCTGCCACTGTCATTTGCTGATCTTATCTGATTCATCCTGAAGACGTAGAAGAAATGGATATTACATGGCAAATTGCCATGGCAGTTTTCAGGGCAAAGCAGTTTGCGAAGAAGACCGGGAAGAATAACTGGGGATGAGTGCCGATAAAAAGGTAGGGTTCAATAAGGGAAAGTTGCGTTGTTTCAACTGCCATGAGCCATGTCATTTTGCTCGTGAGTGCCCGAAGCCGGATAGAAGATTGAACAATGACCGAACAATGGTTGTAGTAGGGAACAATCGAAGCGGTGCTCAGGTCAACAGTGAGAAGGCCATGGTTGCTCAGTCATTTGACTGGGAGGATCAGATGCAAGCCTAGAATACATCAAGACCTGAAAATGCTCATTTGGCTCAAGTTGGTAGTGAAGCTTCCGCAGAGAGTGTTGCAGCTGAAGATCAAATTTTGGAGCTGCAGTTTGCGTTGATGGTATCTTCTACTTCTAAACCGAAAAAAAGTGAGGTAAGTTTGCCTTCATGCTCTCAAGCTTGTATTGATTATTTTAAAATTCTTCATGAGGAAATTGGAACACTACGTAGAGAAGTAGAGGACCTTAGATATGAGGGCTATCAACTTAGAAAAGGACAAAAACCTCTTAAGACCCAGTTAGAAACTAAAATTAAGGATTTTAGAAGACTTCAGGAAGACTACAATAATAAATGTGAAAATTATGATTACATAAAGAGACGGAACGCCGAGTTAGTTACTGAACATGAAACATGAAAGGGAAAATGTGAAACTGCGGATTTTAATTTTAGAAAATTTGATGTTTCAAGTGAGGTAGTTGACAATATCATAGACCACTGCATGCAATTTTAAAAAAATCAGTCACATGGTCTAGGGTATGATAAATGCCTCCTCCTTTCAAACATTCATATCAGTTTCAACCTTAGTCTAAGGGGAAGATTGCCAATAAACCATTCATGGTTTATGGCAAGCCGTCTAGTTTTGTTTCGGGAGGATTTATTAATGTTGAAAGTACTAACATTTCTACTTCTCCTGCAGATCAATCCTTAAATCAGTCAAAGCACGAAGTTGAAGGATCTGTTTCTGAAAATAAAACTGAGTCTGAACCTGAAGTTTTAGTTTTAAATAAAGACTTTAATTTTTCTGATGTTGCAAGTGATAATGTTTTTTGTGATTTTTCTGCACCTTCTGATACTGATTTGAATGGTTTTAAAGTGTTTGATGATATGGTTGACAATTCTAATGTTTGTGATGATACTAATGAGAAACCACCAGTTTCACAAGTTTCTCCATCTGATACACCCTCACTTGTCTCACAACCTAACTCTTGCTCATGCTCATGTGAGAAAAGCAAGGGTGTTGGCATGGAAAACAAATTTGAAAAGTGCAATACAGGTTTTAACAATAACAAACATATTTGTTTCAATTGTGGTACTGGTGGTCATATAGCTAGGATTTGTCATAATAGAATGTTTGTACATTATATGTCTCCAAGAGGAGAGAACGAATTTCGAGGAAGGTCTTTAATTAGAAAATCCTCTAAAACTCGTTTTTGGAATGACGATTGGAAGGATGATCGTAGTAGAAAACGGGAAGTTTTTAAGATTGATAAGAAGGTTTGTCATAACAAAGTCCCGAACAGTTTGCCAAAACCAAACATGGATCAGCCAAGATTGGTTTCGTCAAGGAGTAACTCTGGGTCTTCAACCAATTCTGGTAGAGAACCCAGATGCTCAAATCAAACTAATAAAAATCATGTTTCAAAACCATCGGTGACTGTTAGAAAACCTAATTAACAATGGCTACCCAAAATAAGTTCCAATCCATCATTTGTATCCTCTAAAAAGAAGTAAATAATGATAAATCTGAAAAAGGCAACGGGACAACCTAGGAATGTGATGAACTGGGTCCCCAAATCTAAATGAACCCGCACATTTTGCAGGGATAGTTGCAGGGGAATGTCGTCAGACATTGGTTCATCGACAACGGCTGCTCCCGGCATATGACAGGAGATATGTCCCAATTGAACAACATTCAATCTTTTAATGGGGGGTATGTTTCCTTTGCGGGTGGAGACGGTGGCAAAAACACTCAGAAAGGAACCGTCACAAATGGAGTGTTAAGTTTTGAGAATGTCAACTTTGATCCCGAATTAAAGCATAGTTTGTTGAGTGTGTCCCAGATATGCGAGAAAGGCTATTCTACATATTTCACTGATAAGGACGTATGATTCTCAAGCCAGGCTTTGTCATCCCAGAAGAGTGGATCCTTGTTAAATCTAAAAGGGATGGGAATGTTTACATCATTGACATGAATAGCAATCTTCCAGAACAAGTTACATTCCTCTTTTCAAAGATCTCAGAACAAAATGCAATGTTGTGGCACCGAAGACTTGGTCATGCTAACGCCAAAAACCTAAATCGTCTTTCAAAGAATGAGATGGTTCGTGGTTTACCTGTTAGAGACTTCATAACGTTTGAAAAGTGTGTGTCATGTGCCCAGGGTAAACATTACATAAAACCACACCTGCCAAAACAGGTTAACTCAATCAGTCAGCTGCTCCAATTATTACATATGGACTTTTTCGGTCCAGTCAATGTCCTTAGCATCAATAGAAGTTCATAATGTCTGGTTGTGATTGATGATTTCTCTTGGTTTAAGTGAGTCTTCTTCGTATCCAACAAAGTTGGGGTTGCAGAACTGATAAAGAAGTTCATAGTACTAATTGAGAACCAAACCAACAATCCGGTGAAGGCGCTTCATACCGACAACGGAACAGAGTTCAAGAATTCTATTCTTGATCATTTTTACGTAGAAAAGGGGATTTTGTGTCAATACAGCTCTGCTCACATACCTCAACAAAACGGTGTTGCTGAAAGGAGAAATATAACTTTAAAAGACGCTGCAAGGACGATGCTGTGTGACTCCAAGTTACCAGTCTTGTTTTGGCTGAGGCGATCAACACTGCTTGCTATGTCCAGAATCGTGTGTTGATCAACAAAGCTCAGATTAAGACTCCGTATGAGATCCTCTATGGTCACAAACCATCAGTCAGTTATTTCCGTGTATTTAGCTTCCCTTGCACCCTTCTTCACCTAGAGTCCAACCCGAAGTTTAATGCTAAAGCCGATGATTGTTACTTCGTAGGGTATGTTGCACGCACTGCATATAGGGTCTACAATAAGAAGACGAAGCAGATCGTAGAATCCTATGACGTGCGATGGTTAGAGGAAAACAAAACGGATGCTCGAGTGGGTCCGAATTGGTTGTTTTATTACACATTGCTTTTTAAGTCCATAAATGTGTGTTTGGATAGATCTTCTGGGTCTTTCTCTGGTTCGAATAATGTTTCTGAAGAAGAAGAAGTTGTCTATAGACCTCCAAAGGTATCCTCTTCACCATATGAGGGGAATCCTCTGCTTTGCCTGAGGAGGAGTCATCTGTACCACCCGATAGTCCAAAATCTCCAGTTCAGAATGATACTCCTGATGCTGAGGTTACACCACTCACTCCTATTAAAAGAGAGTTCATGTCTAGAGATGCTTCCGTTGTCACTTCAACTTTCATGGAGCTACTCTTTCCTGAAGACATTTCTAATGAGTTTGTAGCAGGGTCATCCGGTGTAGGACAATCAGCAAATGAAGGAGGTGTCAACATTCACAATCTTCCCGTAACGCTTAATGATATTAGCCAGGAGATACCCTCAAGAATTCAGCGTGATCATCCGATCGAGAACATCATTAGTCAGTTAGGCGATGGCGTTAAAACCAGAAGTCAGAGTGGGGATGTCAATACATGCCTCTACTCTTGCTTTATCTCTCAAATAAAGCCCAAGAATGTTGAAATGGCTTTGAATGAGCCCAGTTGGGTAGATGTTATGCATGAAGAACTGAATGAATTTAAAAAACTCGGGGTTTGGAAATTGGTTGAGTTACCAAAGAGCAAAAAGTCTCTTGACACATGCTGGGTCTATCGAAACAAGCAGGATGATTCAGGGGTTATTGTGCGAAACAAGGCTAGACTAGTAGTTCGCGGGTTTCGAAAAGTTGAGGGTCTTGATCATACTGAGGTTTATGCTCCAGTGGCTCGGTTGGAGGCTATTCGTATCTTCCTTGTATATGCCTCCTACATGAACTTCACGGTTTATCAAATGGACGTCAAGACTGCCTTCTTGTATGGCAAGGTGAAGGAAGAAATCTATGTTGATCAGCCCCCTGGGTTTCTTAACTCGAAGTTTCCTAATCATGTCTACAAGTCGGATAAGGCATTGTATGGGTTACATCAAGCTCCTCGAGTGTGGTATGCAACTCTTATAAAGCACTTACTCGAGCATGGATACTCTCGTGGCACTGTCGATCAAACTTTGTTTATCAAGCATGTCGATAATGATCAGATTTTGGTTCAAATTTATGTTGACGACATTATCTTTGGGTCTACCAGTCCGCAGCTATGCAAGAAATTTGAAGGTGTTATGAAAAAACGGTTCGAGATTAGGTCGTTGGGAGAAATGACCATGTTTTTGGGGCTTCAGGTAAAAAAAAATTCAACCGGAATCCTGCTACATCAAGCCAAGTATGTAGAGGATATTCTTGAGAAGTTCAGGTTTAAAGACGCAAAGCTTGCATCGACGCCGATGGCTGAAAGACCTCTTCTGACTCTAGATCCTAATGGTGAATCCGTAGATCAGACACACTACAGATCGATGATCGGATCATTGATGTATCTTACTGCAAGCCAACGTGCCATCATGTTTGCAGTTTGTCAATGCGCACGTTATCAGGCTAATCCTAAAGTTTCACATCTTATTGTTGTCAAAAGAATTTTTCAGTATATTATAGGCAGCCCAAAATTGGGTCTTTGGTATCCGAAAAATTCTGAATTTGATTTATATGCCTTTGCTGACAGTAATTATGGAGGTTGTGAGCTTCACAGAAAATCTACTTCAGGAGGATGTCAATATCTTGGAGATCGGCTAGTGTCATGGCAGTGCAAGAAGCAACACACTGTCTCAACTTCAACAGCTGAAGCGGAATACGTTCCTGCATCTGCCTGTTGTTCTCAAGTTATCTGGATCCAACATCAACTGTTGGACTACAGTTTGAATTATCGAGAAACCCCTATCTACTGTTACAATGATGTTGCGACTTAAATTTCTAAAAATCCTGTCCAACACTCAAAAACCAAGCACATTGATATTAAAATTCATTTTATCAGAAACTGTTTTGAACGTTCACTCATCCGACTAGAACAGGTTCCCACTGCTAATAATGTGGTGGATCTGTTCCCCAAGCCTTTTAACAAAACTCGTTTCGATGTGCTTGTGGGATTTTTGAAGATGATACGTTTTGAGGAATAATTTTATTTAATTTTATTTTTTTACTTAGCTTAAGTTTTTTTTTTTTATTTTTTTTTTAATTTTTATCTTAATTTTTTTTATTAGCTTAGTTTAAATTTGCGCATTTTAGTGATTTCATTCTCACCCATGCACAAATTTAGCGGGAGAAATAAACAAAAACCAAACAAAAATTTAAAATTTAAAAATCCAAAAACAATAAAAATCAGAAAATAAAAAAGATGTTACTGATAATCTTGCTTGCAGGTGATGTGTTGGGAAGTGATATTATCAAGTCATAACGGGCAATCTAAATCCGCGTAACGTACCAGAATTGAATTGTCTACGCTCTGTGCTCGATGTGTCGGTAGGCACGAAAGATTCTAAATGGATTTGACTAGGAAGATTTGAACTTATGAAACTCAAGGACTTGAAAAATATTGAACTAGTTAGATCCGTTTAGCCTGACAATACGACGCTCGGATAGGTTGAGCAGGGAGATATACATGGGAATCTAGCAGTCACACTAAAAGAACCCGTATCTAGAACTGTGGATTCATTTTTCCTCGATGTGCGTATTCTGTCCTTAATTCTGGTATTGATGGGGTAACTGGGGAATTCCAATAAATTAGGTCTGTAGAAAGTTATTTTCTTTCTCTCTGTCTATTAGTCATATGTTGCATCCTTTGCGTGATCGAGAGATCCGACTTGGACTATAACATATGCAATTCTATCTCTCTACATCTTCTTTCTATGCAATTCTTTCTATCTGTTAGCCATATACTGTCTCCTCTGCGTGACTCAAAATCCGACATGGTACACAGTATATGCATCATTCTTTTTCTCAATCCCTCTGAAACTTCAGTTAGTCATATGTTTCATCCTATGCGTGATTGGAAGAGATCCGACTTGGGTGTATAGCATATGCATTCTAAATCTATCTTCTCTCTTAATAATTGTGTGCTCACCCGGTGTAAGGAGTATTCTGGAAATTCTTGATTACTAGAGCATATTAGGAAGCGAGAAACATGTTCTGATACAATTAAAATTGAACACATACAGATTGTTTGTAGATCTCGCTGCTCAATTTAGGTGGACAACAATATCTCTGTTCGTCGTCAGCTAAATGGTCCCTAGGAAATCTATCTAAGAATATAGAATCATAATGTCTTGTCATTCTTAGTTTGTCCAAAATTGTCACAAATTTTTCGTGTTTAAGTGGACCACAATATCGATGATCGATCAGACATACAGATGAAGATGAAGGTACCGACAAGTACACTAAGGCTGTCTAACAACTTTGATCCCAAAGTCATAAAATTAATATTCAGTGTTCGTATAGATAATGTTTAGTCTATTTTGTCTTAAATGTTATTTTGTCTTAATTTTTTTTTTTAATTTTATTTTTATTTTATCTTTGTGTATGTCAAAAATTTGGAAATATTTTAAGTGTAATTTTACTTGCTATTTTAATTTTTAATTTTTTTATTTCTGTTAAATTTTTAATTTTTTTTATTCTTATTTTTTAATTTTTAAAAATCCTGAAAGTATTATTTTTGAAAATTAAAAAAAAAATTGGACTGTGCCATACACAGTGTGGAAAGCAGGTAAAGAGGTCAAAGGTATTAATAGGAGTTTACAGCCGAAAACTCCTCATTTTTTGTGACATCCCCAAAATCACGGCCAGAAAAGACCGATTTGTTTATGCTTTATAAAAATCAGAGTACTTCTTTAATAAAAGTGTCGCGGAATTTGTCCCCAGAAAAACATGATAAATACGTTATTAAAACATTTTCGAAGAAACGTATTTTATTCATTTTAAAACGTTTGGGATGTCATCGTCAATACAGGAACATAAGCATAAGCAGAACTTACATTCATTTACACTAATGATTTACATCTCCTTTATTCTCTCAGTGAATTATGTCTTCGTATTGATACCTGTGATACAAAGAAAACTGAGTGGGTCAGGCTTGGGAGCCTGGTGAGCATATAGGGTTTTCAACCCACAATAATACATTTATTATATTCAATTATCAACAATCAACCCAAATACCCATCCCCATTATCTTCTTTAAGGTTTTACCCTAAAAATCGATTATACTTTCTTCATTTATTCCTAAGGGTTTACCTGAGGAACTGGCACACAGTCCATTTGCTACTACGGTTTATACAATAGGTACTACGTCGCATAGTCACCAGGGTTCATACAATTGGCACTACGTCTCATAGTCACCAGGGCTTACACAATAGGCACTACGTCTCATAGTCACTTGGGTTCATACAATTGGCACTACGTCTCATAGTCACCAGGGCTCACACAATAGGCACTACGTCTCATAGTCACCTGGGCTTACACAATAGGCACTACGTCTCATAGTCACCTGGGTTCATACAATTGGCACTACGTCTCATAGTCACCACGGTTTGCACAATAGGCACATCGTCACCAAAGTTTATCAAATAGGCACAAAGTCGCATCGTCACCAACTATTCCATCTACCCATGTTCTACCCAACATTTTTGTAGATATAAATACAAACACAATTTGAATCATTTAACACCCGTATAAAAACATCAATTCCAAATCCATCTCAAATAGATATATAACACTTAGCACGTATTTCATAGCTAATACTTTATATTTATGTATTAGAAGAAAGTGCTATGCACTCACGCATATAAACAACAATATATATATATATATATATATATATATATATATATATATATATATATATATATATATATATATATGTATACACATAACACGTATTTTATGAAATACTTCATATTTATGTGTAAGATGAAAGTGACTATACACTCACTTGCTCTGAAGATGATCCGACAGCACTACGGCTTGCAGATGTAGCGCCTCTCCGCAGATCTGGAAGATCTTCACAAAAACCGGGCTCCTAGCGGGCAGGGCTTCGGCTCGGGAATAACGCTCTTCGGGATTCTTGGGGCTTCGGATCTCGCTTCGGGGCTCGGGAATATTACCGGGGCTTCGGGGTGCAAACGGCACGCAAACCGAGGCAAAAGATGAGAGAAGATGAAGAATTTGTAAAAGAAAAGAAGCTGGCCTCGCATCCCCTTTTATAGTTGCTGACCCTCGCACGTACGCGGGGCGTAACTTCGGGGTACGCGGGGCGTACTCCTCGGAGGTCGTCAGCGCTTACGTCATCGGCTCTCATACGTCATTGCATACGTCTCACGACTCCGTAGAACTCGAGTGCCCTACGCTGTACGCGGGGCGTACAGCAGTACGCGGTGCGTACTTCGGATGGACCGATTGATCTTCCTTCGGATAATATCGTATGTTAATTAAAAATAAATATTAAATATTTATTAAACTTCAAAAATTCATATCTCCTTCATACTAACTCCGTTTTCGACGTTCTTTATATCCACGCGAAGGTGAGACTACGCTCTACAACTTTCATTTAGACTCCGTCGGCTAATTTTGACTTTTATTTTTATTAATTATTTTTAGGAGGTCGGGACAGAAAATTTCGTTATAAATTCATAACTTCTTCGTCCGACGTCCATTCTCGCCTAACTTTTCATCGTTTCGCTACTAACAACGAGATCTTCGATTCTCATTTAGATTGTTTCGGCTAAAAACCGCTCGATATTAAATCGAGTATTCGGGCTGCATACTGCCATGTTGAAACTTCAGAAAATCATAACTTCTTCATACGAAGTCAGATTTGGGCGTTCCTTTTATGCACGCTCTCGGTTTAACGAAATCTATGACTTCCGTTTAGATCGCTAAGGCTAAATATCGCTCTAACTTAAATTCATATTTTACGTCACTCGGCGTCGTGCCGGTTCTGTCGCGAAACTTCGACAGGTCATAACTTCTTCGTTATAGCTCAGATTTTGGCGTTCTTAATATGCACGAAAACCTTCTAATATATACTACAACTTGGTTAAGAGTAATCCTTCTAAATGATCTTCCATCAAAAAGTCATTTTTGACGCCTATCGTCTCTAAATTGACTACCCTAATCTACGGGCGTTACATTTTTCATGATTCCGGCCGCAAACACCCCTTGTTCTCTCTCAACTTCAAAAAAAATTGTTAGAATTTGTAAAATTGCTCCGTTCATCCTGTAGGTAAGAGGATTCCAACCAAGGAAATGCATTCGCTTTGGGAAATCGATGATTTTTGAGGCCAAAATCGAAGAAAAACTAACTGTCGGAGTTTACGGCCCAAGCTTACGGCCAGGAGTTTGCGACCGTAAACTCAGTTTACTGTCCAAGTTCACGGCCAGGAGTTTACAGCCATAAAGTCAGTTTACTGGCGGTAGCTTACCGTCATGGGTTTACGGCCGCAACCTCAAGTTTGACCATAAACCCTATGTTGAGTGTAAAATTGTTTTTGATTAAAATAATTTATTATTTTGGGCTAAAATTGAAATCGATTTAATATATATATATATATATATATATATATATATATATATATATATATATATATATATATATATATATATATTGTTCATTGCTCAAAAGTCTTTCGTTTCTTATTTGGTATGTTTTAGTGCAGATCAAATGACAGCTCTAATGTTTGTAGACATGCACAATCTGGCGATAGTACTGGCAGATCCTCCGGTGGCACATGGAGAATTTGAATCGATGATTCACGGACTAAGGGAATGATGTCTAGCCTCCGCCATCACCATGAACACCATTGTTTATTAGAAGATTATCAGAGTGTTCTGGCAGACTACCAAGATGACACGAGACGATGATGGAGCTGTGACAGTATATGCGGTCGTGTAAGGATGCAAAATTGTGATCGAAGAGCCATTTGTGAGAGAGACATTGCTAATCAACGACCTTTCGAGCTTTCCCATGGAGATTGGTATTGAAGATACTCAGAAGATATTAAAGAAGATGGGGTACAAAGGTGATTCTCCTCCTATAATGAAGAAGCTTCTGCCGCCCTATTGGGGATTTCTAGCCCACATATTCGTGAGCTGCATCTCCGGCAGAAGGTCCGGTGCAGATGAAATATCCCTAAGAAACACTGGCGATATTGTTTGTCTTGCTGCGGGGATTGGCTTCAACTTTTCTAGGTTTATCATGGACGAGTTTGTGGTCAACATTAATGCCACCACTCGGGATACCTTCCTAATGTACCCTCGATTCTTTCAGCTCTTCATCAATAAACAATTTCCTGACTTGGTAAAGGAGGGAGAAACGCTTGATATGAAGTCTTTGGGCCGTCAGACTATTGGGCTCATTAAACAAAATCGCAAAGGGAAGGTGATCTTTCAAGGAATGTATCCATTGGTTAAATTCGGACGATTTGCTGAGACGAATGAAGCAACCGAGTCCCACGGATCTTCAGATAAGATATCATCGGAGCCCACTTTGTCAGAAAAGGTGATCTCGGAAGGAGATGCGATCACCGTATCAGATCAAGAAGGGGAAGAGACCGTTGCTCCTGCTGTATCAGTAGCTGAGGAGCATGACCTAAAAACAGTCCAAGTTGAAGGTGATTACAATGAAGGGTCTTCCAAAAATACTACTGAGCCTAATTAGTATGAAGACCTTGATCTTACAGGTTTCGATAGAGATGAGATTCCAACTAATTTTGGAACTAATGATGACTTTCTGTCGAATGTCAACCTCAACTCGTTGCTTGATAATCTCAGTGATGTTGCTCACACGGCAACGGAGAGAAGGGATACAAAAGACACTCTTGAATCGACACCCATAACTACTAAACAAGTGGTTGTCTCTACAACTCCAGTGGTGACAGTGTCAGGGATTCCTCCCCTTGACGTTGTCTCACCTACTATTGAACCACTTCAGGGTGATGATACAACAGACCAGACCTTGCAGCCTCCATCTAAAAGAAGAAGACATGATCCTAGGTTTGGGCCTTTGGATTTTGACTTGTCTCATGATGTGCTGATTACACCAACTACTACACCTGCTATCGTATCAACAAAACCATTTCATGGAGGTCCTAGCACTAATTTTGAGCCCGGTGGCTCCTCTGCTCCACCAGGATTCTCTGCTCCTAGGATAGATCCTGATGATGCATCTATGCGATTAGCTGTGCATCTTGCTCAGTATGAAAATGTAGATCCTTCTTCGCATGGCAAAGGGAATTCTTTCGAAGAAGGTCGTCAAGGAGCAGACAAGCCATCAATGGATGAGCTTCAAAAGAAGATCAGTATCCTGGATTAGAAGAACATCGAACTTAATATTCAAGTCAATGACTTGTTGAATGAGAATGCTAAATTGAAGTCTCAAGTGTTTGATCTTCCACGATGATCGAACAATAAAGACAAAGCAGATTTCTGATCTTCAAGACCATTTTAATCTCCTAACCTCCAGTTATTTTGAGTTGAAGAAGAAGTTTGAAAGTGATCTTGGTGACAAATACAAAACATCTGCAGATGAGTATAGAATCAATTTACATGCTCAAGCTTTTCCTGTTACCATGCCATCCGCTCATACTTCACGGTTTGTTAATCGTTTCGAAGAGGAGCCCGTTCATGCTCCCCATGTTGAGGCAATCATGCGTGATAGACAAGCTGAAGCTGTTGAGAAAGGACAACTCTTGTTCAAGAGGAGTTTTGACAAGAATGTACCTGCGGATCAAGCAAAAATCACTGTTACGGATCTTGGAGTTGTTCGCTTTAGAGATACGTATGGTGATAGATTTGTGATCATTTCTTGGGGATCTCATGATCCTCTTAATATGTGGATTGTTCGAAGAAAGAGTGGAAACACCAAGCTCTACAAAGACAGTCATGATTTCAATTCATGGACTAGAGTGGATTTATCAGAGCTGTCACGATCTCCTTTTTCAAATCCGTTGGATAATCCACGGGCAACTCAGTTCAAACATTTTCTAGAAGACCAGGTGAAAAAGGGTTTTCCTTCAATGATGACTGCTGAGTCTGTTATCAAGCATTACCCTAATGTCATTGATCCCAAGACTAGTCATCCTCTTCAAGTGGTGATGTGGCCTGCAACCAATCAGTTCAAACAAGTCCCTGTACGTCAAAGGTACCCAAATGGATCTCTAAGGTCCATGGAGTATTAGGTTTTCGACGAGACTACATCGTCTGGTGTTATCAAGCTTAAAAATGGGTGCATTCGTCTGTATGATCGAAGGGATTTGTTCCAGTTCGGGAGGTGGGACATTCATCATCTGAGTACTTTTCACATAGTAGTTGCCGAGGAGCTTTTTGAACAAGCAGCGAAAGAGTACACGTCTATGGTTGCTGAGATTATCAATAAGTGTATGTGGAACGGGGCAATGGGGCAGGTAGATGTGATGGTGGTCAACAAAGATTAACTTCAAGCTAGCACCAAACCAAGGGGGAGACTGAAGGGTCCTGTTAATGGTTTGGTCTAGGCTTTCGTTTGTAATAGGTTCTTTTGAGTCAATATGCAAATTTGGTAGCTTTTGTGTAGTTTACGGCCATGTGATGAGTTTACGAACGTAAGCCTATTTACGGCCGTAAACCCAAGGTCGGCCCAGGTCCACTATATATAGATGCTAGCTAGGTCATTTGATGGTTGTTGATGCCACAAAATTTACAGTAGATATTCACAAGTTGTACCAGACGTCTTTTATCAATAGCAGCGTGTGCAAGCTTGTTCTGATTTCTGTTTCTACTTCTTTCTCGTTATTATTCATTGTTTTGATTGTTTGATCACTGGTAATATCCATTTCAGGACCTTACAATAAGGCATCATACTTTGACCTTTAATTACTTAACTAAACTCTTAATCGACTAATTAAAACAATATGAAATGTAATTTTCAACTTATGTAAAATCAACAGTTTACATGAGATTCGAGTCATATACACAAGTATGACCAAGGCATAGTTGAAACAAAAAATTAAAAAACCCTTACATTAAAGGTGACTATGCGCCATGAAGGATGTGTTGGATAAGGTGTCTAAGTCCATAACTATTTCTGGTATGTACTTGACCCGACCCGGCATGGTCCATTTGGGTTGCATGGCACCATGCAATTGGATAAACTAAATGAGAGAAATAACGCTTGGAGATTATTAATATATTATAAGTTCTAATATATTAATAATATTATTTGATTAGTTTGATCAAGAATTAATTTAGAATTAATTAAGTGATCAAAAGATAACTAATTAAATATATGGGTTGATTAAGTAAATCATCCATATCTTGTATAGTGGGCTAAAAGGCTCCATGGATCATCAAGTTGGGTTCCACCCATAGGATGCTCCATGGATGCTCCATGGGAGTTACAAACCCATGGGTCATGGAAATGAAGAGTCATGACACATTAGGGTTTAACCCTAGATGTGTCAACACTATATAAGAAAGATAATCTCCACCAAAATCGGTTGACAAAAAAAGAAATAGAGGGCTTGGCCGATTTGAAGAAGTGAGTATACTCTCATAAGTTCTTCCAAGAGCATTTGGTGTTGTGTGAAGCATTTGAGGCATCACCACTTGAGGTGCTAGGCTCACAAGGTTTCAAGGAACACAAGCAACAACAAGGTAAGTTATTCTATCTATACTTTATGTTGAAATTGTTCCCCATGTATGCTAGATAGGATATAACCTTGGAATTCAACTTTGAATGACAAATTAGACAAACATAGATCCAAGGTTATTAGGGTTGCATGTACACTTAGGAAGTGTTAGAATGCTCAAAACCCATCAGTGGTATCAGAGCCTAGGCTTGTTTGTTCGTATTTGTGCTTAAAAGTTGAAAACAGGATCGAAAATTTGCTGTCTGCGATCGGACTCGTCGAGTCCATAGGGGGGACTCGTCGAGTCCATGTGTATCTTCAACCAACTCGGTGAGTCATGCTCATGCACTCGGCGAGTAGGGTCGAATGAGTGCAGAATTTCGATTCAGTTGCTGGAAAATGATTAGAAACATTACCCTAAACTGTTTTAGTAAATATAAACTTGTTTTTGGTGGTGTAATGTTTTACTAATTCATTTACAACAACTAGTTATCAAAATTACAAAGTTTTATGTAATTTTTGATTATGTTCATATTCATGTTCTTGTTCTTATGATGTTTTAGATGATCATAGGAATTATTTGTAACCTATTTGGTAGTTTAATTCTTGATCATAATGTGTTTTAATGGAGTCCATAACTTATCCTTAAGTTATGGAAAACCAAGAGTCACTTGAGTTAAAAAAAAAAAACCATTAAGAAAACACAAGAGTTATAAAAATGAAGAGTCTTCATTTTATGACTCTATTAAACTCATAAGTTACAAGAAATGAAAAGTTTTGAAAGTTACAAAACTTACCCTCAAGTTTTGGAACAAGTAAAGTTAAGTTAAAACTTTAGTTCCAACCCCTAGAATTTTAAAAGTTAAAATTCAACCCTTATACTTATATTATGATGATTTAATAATTATATATATATGTATAAGAACAAGTCGTCTTACCGCTAGTACGCCTCATTCACGAAGCCGGTCTATAAGGTGGGTATAAGGTTGTTGCCTATAAAATGGTGACTTAATGGGTGTATATTCTCACCCACCGCTTGCTTGACTGGTGGAGGGTCGTTAGCCGAACGGGTAAGACAAGGACTTATAAATTCTCATTCAAAGTATGATGAATATATAAAGTAACTAAATGTTTATAAAATTCCCAATCTTAGTTACTTTAGGAAAAATGTGAATAAGGTGCTAATCCATGAAATTACACTTTACACTTTGTCTGAGTCGTTGGTGGAGCGTGTGTGGTTAACCGGCACACTAACTTGGACTTAACAAGGTAGGTAAAGGGTGACTTAAGGTTTATTATAGTATCGGTGGAGCGTGTGTGGTTTACCGGCACATCGATTGAGTGATAAACTTTTAAGGGTACCAAGTGATTTGCATGGTTACTTCACACCTCGTTTTGTGATCCTCGGCATCCCAGTCACAAAACCTGGAGGGCACTCCCGAGATCGAAACATGCCTTTGAAAAGTTCATTGGATCTCAAAGAATCTAGGAATTTCTAAAACCAATAAAAACTAAATATTTATTATTTCGGTATTCGTGGTGGAAATTGGTGAATCGTCATTCACCTACCTTTCAAATATGGTATAGCTTAGATTACGGCATACCTCTTCTAAGTTATATTATATTGTGATTGGGTCCTAGCCTTAATATTACATTTGGGTGTTTTATTAAGGACTCTCTTAAATCTAAACTAAACTTGTTCTTCTTTTCAGATGTCTTCATCTAATGCTTCTGGCTCAAATCCTAATGGCTCCTTTACTCTTATGAGTCTATGTGGGAAAGTCACCTTTGATGGATCCAACTTCAATAAGTGGATCAGAAACATCAGGATGATTACTCGCTACGAGGACAAAGAATATGTCCTTGACAAGGAGCTTAAGGAAATTGACGAGTCCACTGCAACTCCCAAGGAGATCGCTGACTTTCATACTCATGAAAGAGATGCAACCAAGGTGGCTAGCATCATGTTAGCCACCATGACAGCTGAACTCCAAAAGTCTTACGAAGACTTCTACCCTTATGAAATGCACCAAGACTTGATGGAAAGATACCATCAAAGTGCACGACAAGAGAGGTACGAAGTCATCTGCTCCATGATAACAACATGATGAAGGACGGAGAGTCCGTCACGAGTCACATGCAGAAAATGCAAAGGTATGTGGATCGGTTGCTGAAGCTCAATGTGAACTTCCCTGAGGAGCTTGCAATAGATATCATTTTGCACTCCTTACCATCGTGCTATGATCAATTCCGCATGACATATCACATGAACAAGGAAGAGGTCACCCTCAGCAAACTTCAGGGACTCCTCAAGACCGCAGAAACAGGTCTTAAGGGGAAGTCGGTTGCTATCACTCCTACTCCAGAAACAACTCCGGTCTTGGCAATCGGGCAGAGTCGAGGGAGGAAGAGAAAGAGATCTTCAAAGGGTACCAAGGCTCGGACCCTTGATGGCTCTTCTTCAAGTGGAACCAAGAAAGGTTTTATTACTCCTTCTTCTGACCCAAAAGAGGCTGAATGCTTCTATTGCCACGAAAAAGCTCATTGGAAGCGGAACTGCCCAAAGTACCAGCAAGATGTAAAGGATGGGAAAGTCAAACCCAACCATGCAGGTATTTACACTATCATTTCTAATAACTCACCCCATTCGAAATCTTGGGTCCTTGATACAGGTTGCGGAATTCATATTTGCTGTGACTTGCAGGGACTAGGAAGAAGTGAGAATGTGGAGCAAGGAAGAATAAACTTAATCATGGGGAATAGGAAAGTTACACCTGTCACCAAGATTGGAGTTTATACTTTATCGCTAAGTAGTGGGTTAAATTTAGATTTGAATAAATGTTGTTATTCGCCAGAAATGGCAAGAAATATTATTTCCTTTCATGCATTGTACAAACAAGGTTTCACCTTTTCGTTTGATAATGAAGTTGGTTCGATTAATGCTTTCTTTAATAATGTACTTTATTTTAAAGCATTACCTTGTGATGGTGTGTATGAAGCTGTATCTATTGTAGATAACTTAGGAAATAATGTTTTGTGTATTGATTCTAATAATAATAACTTGGATAAAGCATCGTTATGGCATTGTCGTCTTGGACATATAAGCAAGAAACGCATAGGCCAACTCCAAAAGGATGGAGTCTTGGAGTCGTTTGACCTAAAGTCAAATGATAGTTGCGAATCATGCTTACTTGGAAAAATGACAAAGTCACCCTTCACAGGCTCATGTGAAAGGGGTGAAGGTTTGTTGGATCTTATACACACGGATGTGTGTGGACCATTCAAACATGCCACAAGGGATGCTAATCGTTATTATTTGACTTTCACCGATGATTACAGTAGATATGGATATGTCTACTTAATCAAGCATAAGTCAGAGACTTTCGAGAAGTTTAAGGAATTTAAACAGGAAGTCGAGAATCAATTGGGCAGGAACATTAAGATGCTTCGATCCGATCGAGGTGGTGAGTATCTTAGTTCAGAGTTCCTCGACTATCTAAAGGAATGTGGGATTGTCTCACAATTGACACCTCCCAGGACACCGCAGTTGAATGGTGTGGCTGAGAGGCGTAATCGAACCTTGTTGGACATGGTTCGTTCCATGATGAGTCGAGCTTCGCTACCAATCTCATTCTGGGGGTATGCCTTAGAGACTGCCGCCCATATCCTCAATCTAGTCCCTACAAAGAAAGTTGCCAAAACTCCTCACGAGATGTGGACTGGTAAAGTACCTAAACTAGACCACATCAAGATTTGGGGCTGCGAGGCTTTCGTGAGACGCGAGACTCATGATAAGCTCGAACCCCGAAGCGAGAGGTGTATTTTCATCGGCTACCCACAGCAATCCTTTGGTTACCTCTTCTACAGACCCAGTGACAATGTGGTCTTTGTAGCAAGAAGAGGAGTCTTTCGAGAAAGAGAGTTTATAAGTCAAGGAGACAGTGGGAGGCAAGTTGATCTTGAAGAAATTCAAGAGTCAAGTGGTGAAGGAACTTCAAACTCTAGCCCTCAACTTGAGGAGGAAACTCCTGTTGAGCCAATTGACGAATCTGTACCTCTGAGGCGTTCCACGAGAGTTAGGAGTGCACCTGAGCATTACTATGGATTCCATATTACTGCAGAAGGTGAGACACTTATTAGTGATGAGACACTAGTAAGTCAAGATGACCCTAACAGCTACGAGGAAGCCATGGCAGGCCCCGAGTCTGCTAAATGGAAAGAGGCTATGGATAGCGAGATACAATCCATGTATGACAATCAAGTTTGGAACTTGGTTGAGAATGTACCAGGTCGAAAGACTGTAGGGTGCAAATGGGTCTTCAAGAAGAAGACCGACATGGATGGTAAAGTACACACTTATAAGGCTAGACTGGTTGCAAAGGGCTTCTCTCAAATTCCTGGAGTGGACTATGATGAGACCTTTTCTCCGGTAGCCAAGATTAAGTCTATTCGGGTTCTGTTAGCCATAGCCGCATTTCATGACTATGAAATTTGGCAAATGGATGTCAAAACCGCTTTCCTTAATGGAAAGTTGGCTGAAGATGTTTACATGAGTCAGCCAGAGGGTTTTGTCAGTAACGAGTACCCTAATAGAGTGTGTAAGCTTGAGAAATCCATTTATGGATTAAAGCAAGCACCTCGCAGATGGAATCTTTGCTTTGATGAAAAGGTCAAGGAATTTGGCTTTTCTAGGAGTGAAGATGAATCTTGTGTATATGTCAAGGCTAGTGGGAGTATAGTTAGCTTTTTGGTATTGTATGTGGATGACATACTACTCATAGGAAACGACATTCCAACCCTGCAGGAAGTAAAGTCCTGGCTTGGAAAGTGTTTCGCTATGAAGGACCTTGGTGAAGCTGCCTATATTTTGGGGATAAGAATCTTGAGAGATCGGAGTAAAAGACTAATTGGACTTAGTCAAAGTACCTACTTGGAGAAGATTCTGAAGAGATTCAGAATGCAAAACTCCAAGAAAGGAGAGTTGCCCATCCAGAGTAGTGCCAAGCTGAGTAAGACACAAAGCCCTAGCACTGAGGCTGAGATAGCAGAAATGAGTCGATTACCTTATGCTTCGGCTGTAGGCTCGATCATGTATGCTATGACGTGTACTCGACCTGATGTAGCCTTTGCCTTGAGCATGGTTAGCAGGTTTCAGGGGAACCCTGGCAAGGCACACTGGATTGCGGTAAAGAATATTCTCAAGTACCTACGAAGGACTAAGGACTGGGTCCTTACCCTCGGTGGGAGTGATGACTTGAGAGTTGTAGGGTATAGTGATGCTAGCTTCCAGACTGATAGGGATAACTTCCGCTCTCAGTCGGGCTGGGTCTTTACCCTAAATGGAGGAGCAATTTCTTGGAAGAGTTCCAAGCAAGAGACAGTGGCAGATTCTACTTGTGAATCAGAGTATATTGCAGCTAGCGAAGCGGCAAAGGAGGCGTTATGGCTGAGGAACTTCATTGGAGACCTTGGAGTTGTACCAGCTATTAAAGAGCCGATGGAAATTTTTTGTGATAGTGAAAGTGCTGTTGCCTTAGCCGAGGAACCAAGGGATCACGGGAGATCCAGACACATCGACAGAAAATACCATTTCATTAGACATCGGATCGAAGAAGGACTCCTCGTGGCAAAGAGGGTATCATCGGATGAGAACCCAGCAGATCCCCTCACGAAGGGACTGACTCGGGTTAAGCATCTCCAGCATGCTCGGAGCATAGGGCTGAAGGATGATATTAGATTTAGTAGTTAGATAATCTTGAAATTTGTAAAGTGTAATTGACATTTGATGATGAATAAAAGTGTTTTATTTATGAGTAAAGTGTTGCTATCTCTTGTCGATCGTTTACTATATTTCTTTTGCATGTTTTGACTTCCAGAATAATTTTGTTTGGTTTAACATATTATTCAAACCTCCACAGTCGGTCATATGTCGGAAGTAGGTATGAATCAAGACTGTCATGTTTGGTTGTAGAGGTCTGGGACAAGGCTACAACAATCATGAGTGCTCATAAGTTCTGAGCATTGGACTCAACCCACGCTCACTGGAATCACTTCATGGAATTCTATCTCGAGTGATCATGAGACGGTAATATCATATAAGTCTTTAAACCTAGAGATATGATTTGTTACTTACGAGTTGGTTATGCATTGATTGTACGAAAAACGCATTGGTAACTCGATGTTATAAAACGTTCTCTTATGTGTAATTCAATGAGTAGTAGAACAAACATATGAGTCGAAGTTTATCTGTTCCTTCTTGGATTAGAAGCTGATATCTGGGCCCCTCGATGATTTTGTTTTGACCTATGTACCGGGCCCGGTCAGAACTAGATTGATGTGTTCAATAAAGTTCTTTGTCAAACAAATCGGAAATCGGGAAACAAATGTTGGACAATAAGTAAGACATTGTTCCATGTATTTGTCCGACTGATATCTAGAACAGAGGATTATATGATCACTTATCTTAAATGGCGTACCATCATCTTCTCAAGTTTCGAGAAACCTTGTAAAGAGCTACGATTGCCGATCGGTTCCTGAAGTCATACTTGCAGTAATAGTTACTAGACTTATCCAAGTGGGAGACTGTTGGATAAGGTGTCTAAGTCCATAACTATTTCTGGTATGTACTTGACCCGACCCGGCATGGTCCATTTGGGTTGCATGGCACCATGCAATTGGATAAACTAAATGAGAGAAATAACGCTTGGAGATTATTAATATATTATAAGTTCTAATATATTAATAATATTATTTGATTAGTTTGATCAAGAATTAATTTAGAATTAATTAAGTGATCAAAAGATAACTAATTAAATATATGGGTTGATTAAGTAAATCATCCATATCTTGTATAGTGGGCTAAAAGGCTCCATGGATCATCAAGTTGGGTTCCACCCATAGGATCCTCCATGGATGCTCCATGGGAGTTACAAACCCATGGGTCATGGAAATGAAGAGTCATGACACATTAGGGTTTAACCCTAGATGTGTCAACACTATATAAGAAAGATAATCTCCACCAAAATCGGTTGACAAAAAAAGAAATAGAGGGCTTGGCCGAGTTGAAGAAGTGAGTATACTCTCATAAGTTCTTCTAAGAGCATTTGGTGTTGTGTGAAGCATTTGAGGCATCACCACTTGAGGTGCTAGGCTCACAAGGTTTCAAGGAACACAAGCAACAACAAGGTAAGTTATTCTATCTATACTTTATGTTGAAATTGTTCCCCATGTATGCTAGATAGGATATAACCTTGGAATTCAACTTTGAATGACAAATTAGACAAACATAGATCCAAGGTTATTAGGGTTGCATGTACACTTAGGAAGTGTTAGAATGCTCAAAACCCATCAGGATGAACCTCCATGTTGTGTTACACAAACACATTTGTGTTGTGATAAAAAGAAGATCATGTCCCAATTATTAAGGTTTTAGGTTTCAGTCGTGACCATGCCATGAAAAGGAACCTTTTGTGTTACATAGTTTCTGAAATCATAAAAAAAACCAAGATGATTGTCTATGTAAAACCAAGCTATTTAAAAAAATTTAAACCTTATAACAATATGAACTAATCAGATTTAAAATGCAAAAACATTACTATAGCAAAAACAAAAATCCTAAGTGCAATAGATGTGAAGATTCGACTTTGATACAACTGTTGGTTTATGAGGGTTCTTAAAAGGCCACAAAGGCATAATATATAATCAATAAAACACAATAAAAACTTTATAAACCATCCACTGGATCTATGCTCATCTAATCGAAAGCACGAAAATTGCGAAGAAAGAAAAATAATTCATACCTTTATAGTTGATTAGAACCTTCTTTGAATTGATTGAATGATGAATGATAGTTTCCCAACGTAGAGCTCCAGTTTGGTAGTTTCACCCAATGAGTAGATCAAAAACTTCTGACAACATCCCAATCAACAAACACCTTGAATGCAATACATAAAACCATACATCCGGAACATCGCTCCGTGAGCTTCATATGGTCACGCCGCAGCCGATGAGATTTCGTAAGGTTTTGAGAATGAAAAGAGGTTGTCGAATTCTAGGCTAAGGTTTGTGAAAAACTCTCTCTTAATTTCATCCTATGATCCCATTATTTATATGGAAGGATATAAACCCTTTCAAGATAACTATCTAGTCACAAGACAATTATCCATATATTTGGTAATTATCTGACTATTAATTTCCTTAATCTAGAACCATGTACATCACCATATTTCATTTAATTAATGAAACTATGACTTAATTAAAAAGTCAAGTATGCATAATTTTCTCATGTTATCTGTTGCTTATTTTTGTCATTGCATGTAACCAAAATGACCTTACTACTAATAGAAATATTACCAATTGTTGTGATTATTGGCACCATATCCTAACAACTAAGTGTCATTCTTATGTTTCAGATTTAATTGAAGGAAAAAGGGAGAGATAAGGGTACCCATGAATTGTTTTTTATTAATATTAAAGGAGTTGATAACATTGATAAGAGGGCTTGGTTAGATCTTTATGTCATAAGCATAAGGTGAATTTTTTGGAGATTCAGGAGACAAATATGGAATATATGAATTTGTTTTCGGTTAGGTCCGATGTATTCATGATGTGGTTACGGATTGGTTTTACGGTTGAGGAAGTTTTGGATTTTGACTAGATTGGATGTGTTGTTTATTATTATCTATGCCTCTCAAGGGAGCGATGATAAGAGATAACTTTGGTCTGAGCTCCTTTCTTTGATTAGATCATTCTTGGGGGAATGTGATCTTATGGGAGATTTTAATGAAGTGTATGATGATTTGGAGAAGTTGGGTTCATAGTTTCATCTATCGTCTACTTGAATTTTTAATCAGTTTATTAAAGGTGCATAATTGTTTGATAATTATTTAAGTGGACCTCGTTTCATATGGTTTGATAGATAGGGACCAACGTTTAGTAAGCTCGATCGTTCTTGGTTTTGGATGGGATTCTTGAGTCTTTTTCGCATCTTATGGGTACTATTCTTGAAAAAAAAAACTTTTGGATCAACACCTAATTCTTTTGTTGTAGCATAATGTGGATTAGGGGTCTTCTTATTTTATTTTTTTATTCTTGGTTCGAGATGGATGGTTTTGTGGAGGTGTTATAGGAGTCTTCGTCTTAGTCATTTATGGGGGATTGAGAACCCATGGGTTATTTTTAAGAAAAAAAAATCTTAAATATAGTCCTTAAGTGTGGAATTCTAATAGTCAAGTTCGTTCGGAATATAGAAGAAGAAAGATTCAAACTGAGATTGATTTGCTTGATTCTCGTCTTATGGATGATGTTGGTGATGTTGTAGTCCTGTAGTAGAGGGTTGTGTTGATGATGGTGTTGGTCGATACGGATAATATATGTCATGTGGGTTTAGCTCAAAAAGCTAATGTTTAGTGGGGAATTGAGGGTGATGATATTTTTTTTTCATAGTGTTCTGAAACGTAAAGCACGTCGGTTGGCTATTCAGGGTATTCTAGTAGGTGGTGTGTTTGTTGATGACCCTGTCAAGATGAAGGAAGTTTTTAATTTTTATTACCAATCTATGTTCTCTAAGCAACATTTTAGGTGGCCTGTGATCCATTCTAATCACTTTCGGTCCCTTTTAGATTCCCAGGTTCAGTTTTTGCGGGCTCCTTTTCGCATGATAAGATCAGATGAGCGATGTGAGATTGTGGCTCAACAAAAGCCCCGAATCCTGATGGTTTTTCCTTTGGATTCCTCAAGCATTACTATGATCTTATGGTTGATGATGCGGTGGATTTTATTATGTATTTCCATCACCAACTATTTGTTCTGAAGGGCTGCAATGCATCTTTTTTTTACAGTTATCTCCAAGACTTGAGACTTGAAAACTGTATTTGATTTTAGACCTATTAGTTTATTTTGGTGCAATAAGATTATGTGCAAACTTTTAGTCAATAGATTAGAAGAAGTTATTGCTAGTATCATGAGTGTAGAGTAGTCTACTTTATTAAAGGCAAACAAATTTTGGATGGCCCGTTCTTACATAATGAGGTGGTAGCTTGGAGTAGGGCATATGGAAATCTTGTAATGATTTTTAAGGTGGACTTTCAAAAGGCATATGATTCTATTTCATGGGCTTATCTTCTTGTAATTATGAAGATTATTGGTGTTGGGTCGGTTTGGTGTGTTTTCATTATGATGTTTTTATGGTCTAGAAGGGCTTTGAGTTTGGTTAATGGGTCTCCTACAAATGAGTTTCAAATACTGGTTATCTCCTTTCTAATTTATCCTATCTATGGAGGGATTTTATGTTGCGTTAGTTTAGTCTCATATAACGAATTCGGTTAGGGTATTAGTATTAATAGGATGGAGATATCTCATTTATTTTATGCTAATGATATGGTTTTGCTGTCTCCATGGTCTTTTGAGAATGTTAATAAGATTGGTCGAATCTTGTGGTGCTTTTATCTTGCTTTAGGCCATAGAATAAATATGTATAAAAGCAAATTAATTTGTGTGAGAGTTAATTATTCTCAATTTGAGAAGGTTGTTGGGATGGTGGGGTGTGTGCATGCATCTCTCCCTTTTATTCATTAGGTTATTCCTTTCGGCCAAAATATGTCTCGTGTTAGTGCTTGGTCGCATATTCTGAATCGTTTTCGGGATAAGTTGTCGGGTTGGAAATTGAAACACATGTCTACTGATGGTTGCCTTACTATCTTGAAGCCAGTATTGGGAAGTTTTAGTAGTTACTTCATGTTAATTTTTCCTGTTCTATACTCCGTGCTTCGTTCTCTCGATTCGTTGAAGGCTAGGTTCTTATGGGGTGATGATATTGGTGAGAGGAGGATGCATTGGGTTAGGTGGGAGGGACTCTTGGCATGTATGAATGTTGGTTGGCTAGGGTGGGGAGTTTGATTTCTTTAAACAAAACAATGCCCTTCCATTGGCATTAGAGATTCTTTCATTGTCAAGATTCTATGCGGTTGAGGGTTGTCCATATGTTGTTGTATGGTCGGGAGGGAGGCTATGCTCCTTTGATTATGAGGAGAGCTTGGTTTGGTCGTTGTAATGGTATCATGCATATATTATAGTAGTTAAGGGATCAGGTTTTTAATGTCTAATTCCTTTGATTGATTCAGGTGGGCGATGTGAGGTATACGGTTTTTGTCGTGATGTGTGGTTAGGTGATTTTCCCTTCATGATAAAGTATCATAGGATATTCGCTCTCACAAGAAGATGTCAGTCGAAATTCGTGTTTCGTTAGGGTGGGAGATGGATTCTTTTCGTCGTCCCCCTAAAGGTGGTGTTGAGTTGTCTTATTGGGATGGTTTCATTGACGATATAAAGGAGGTGCACTTGGAGTTTAGACTGAATAGGTTGGGTGACCGTTAGATGTGCCAGATATGTTTTCTATTTCTTCTACTTATACTTACTTGGATAATGGTATTCTTATTACTAGGGGTATAGAGAATTCCTTATAGAGGTATTGTTGTAGTGGTGATTATGTGTCCTGTTTTCTTTAAGTCAGTGGAGACAAATTGATCATTTTTTAGAGGTTGTGCGAAGCTTATGACGTGTGGGGTTGCATTGTGGTTTGGTATGAAGTTCATATTCCTAACCCCAGATATGATTAAGTATTTACTTTTGTGTTCAAACTTAATAAGGTTGACTAGAGATAAACGAAAGGCGTTCAATGTTGTGGCGATGATAGTCTTTTGGTGTATTTGGAATTTTCGTAATTCCTATATTTTTTGGATGGTTTGCCTGAGAAATCCTTGATTTTTGATGAGGTGGTAAACAGGGCATTTTTTTGGATTTCTAATATGTATAGTAAAGCTAAGTTAAGTTGGGTTTCTTGGTTGCAAAACTCAACTTTAGCTTCTATTTATTTTCATTTATTCGATCTTATCTAGGTTTTTGCTAGCGTTTTAATAAAATTCTGCTATTCCAAAAAAAATGTAAATGCATTCCTTTTATGATAAGCAATTCTAATAATGTTGCTTTTATCCTAAACCAAGTAAACCAATCAACCTTTGTAATTGCTTCTCGATGAAATCATTCATAAGAGAAGGGAACAAGGATTGGTGGATATACATCCAAATAGTATATTTTCCCTAACTATCAAAGTTAGGTTTAGAATTAAATTTTAGAAATAGCAATGTACGATACTTCCATTTAGTTAATATAGCATACTACTTGCATTTTTCCTATTACAACATTGTGCTTTGAAAATTGACCCATTTATAGTAATATCTTCTAAATACGAATAAGATGTCCCTAATATCGAGTGGATTTTTCATAATACAATGTCCTATTAAAGAAGACTGCACCTACAATGCTCTATAAACGAATAGATTTTTAAAAATACATTGTTTTAATAAACAAAAAGATAAAATGTACAATATCAAAATAGAAAGACATGAAAGTGTGATGCTATAATAAACATATAAAAAAAATTGTTATAATTTTTGTTTTAACCCAAACTGGCATTTGAGTGGCTATAAGCTTTTGAATTAATGTAACATGACCACCATTGTCTTGACAAAGCATTCATGTTATAGTCTTTCACGGCTTTTAAACCCAACATCATGATCCTTTCACTTATTTTCACCCTTCTCAGTTCTCACCAGAAAAGAGAAAATATTATGAGATTATATAATATTAACTTCATGTAGTTAATAACTTAATATAAAAGAAAAAATAGTATAAATGTAAATTAGTGTGTGAGCATGTAGACGAACGGTAACTTTCCAAAGGCTATGGCGTGAGAATGTAGACGAACGGTACCTTTTCTGAGGTTATGGCCATAAGAAGTTTCTCCTCTTCTTGCTCTCTCATCTGCATCTACCTTTTTTCCAAATCTCATTCTTCTTTTTTGCTCTTGATAATCATTTCTTTTCTTTTGCTTCTCTATTCTTATTTCTTACGTACTTAGATAACAAATAAATATATGACTTTTCATCAGTGTTCTCATAAATTTAATTAACAAAAAGAATATTGGTGTACAGATATTTTATTACCATTACCTTGGCCGAAATAACTCAAAATTTTCCAAAAATAATTTCTAAATACTAACTTTGCAGTAAATCAAGTTTGATTGTTGTGCGAACAGTATAATCTTTTATAGTATGTGTTGATTTGGTATCTAGCCGATCAAGTTTACTGTTGTGGAGTTTTTTACAAAAAGGTTGTATTTGTAAAAATTATTTACCAACTAATGGTGTTTTAAAATTTATTTACTTTATAATTGTAGTTTTGTGGAATAAAATGGAATAAGAAACATCATTTGTTCACCTCACACCCTCTTCTCCCTCCCGTTTCTTTCACATGTGTCGTGTACCCCTGAGCCTGCCAATCCTACAAGAAAAAGTGCTATTTAGAGACGATAAATGCCGTCTCAAAAAGTATGAATGTTGTCGATAAAGACCAATAGCGAAGATTGTTGTCACAATTAAATAATAATAATAATAATAATAATAATAATAATAATAATAATAAACATCTTCATAGCCAATTACAAAATTACATAAAATATTTAAAGAAGTTTACTCTTTTAAAAATTATCGATTAAACACTTGCAAAACAAACTTTATAACCGGTTAGTAACGGTTTTAAGGATTAAATTGAATCAACTTTTTACATGTTAAAGTTTAAGAATATTTCTTCATCCATATCTTCATCCAATTTAAACATTAAAATATAATTAAATTAAATAAAATTAACGCATCATCAATAAATCAAATTACAATACACACCAAATCCATATCTTCATCCAATTTAAACATAAAACCAATAAAACAGTAAATATACAAAAACTAGTTATATCTATTATTATTTTTTTATCATAATAAACCCCATATCACCATCCCCATATTGTTGTTCTATTATGTTATGTAATTCAAATTACATAACTCACCAAATCCATATCTTCATCCAATTTAAACATTAAAAATAATTAAATTAAATTAAATTAATACATCATCAATAAATCAAATTATAATACACACCAAATCCATATCTTCATCCAATTTAAACATAAAACCAATCAAACAGTAAAGCAACATAAAGTTTAATACAAAAACTAGTTACATTTATTAATTTATTTATCATAATAAACCCCATATCACCATCTCCATATTGTTGTTCTATTATGTTATGATACTTAAAGTCGAATTGAGACACCGGCCTTGGTACTTCTTCCTGTTTTGTTAACTGGGAACTCGATCTGGAGCTTCTTTTGTGTCCCGTATGATCATTTCTTGTTAACTGCAAAAAAAAAAAAAAAAAGGACCATGTTTTGACATGTAGTTAGTATGATTCAAGTAGAAAATGGTTTGGACTTAATTTGTATGCAGCCGAAGGATTCAATGTATCTACTTGCCCACTTAAACATTCTAAAACGCATGCCTTTAAAGATATGTTTCACAAAGTTAATGGTCAAGATAAAAAGCAATCAACTTGAGATTTGTGAATTGCGATTAAGTCATGTCCTACATAACATACAATCCACTTGAGAGTTGGGTTCTAAACAACTTTGAGATGATAAATATAATCAAGAAAATGACATTAAAAACGGGGAAATCTTATGACAAAACTGCAAAAATGGTCCATGTGGTTTCTTATTATATGTGGTTATGGTCCAAACGTTTGAAAAGTTGCAGATTTGGTCCTTTTCAACAAGTTTTGTTGTGGTTTTGGTCCCTCATCCGTTAAGTTCCTTAAAATGACAATTTTACCCCCAGGGACCATTTTCACAGTTTTGTCTTTTACTATACTATAAGGACCATTTTTGCATATATTCTTTTTTATTTTAATAAAGTATTATATATTAATAGATATTATTTTTAATATATAATATTATATTTTAATAAATATTTTTTATTGAATTATTAATTTATTTTAGTTGATTTTTTTAAAAAAAAATTATTGGAGTAATTCTTTTTATTAAATTATTATATATCAATACATATAGTTTTTAATATATAATATTTATATTGTAATAAATATTATATTATTGGATTATTAATTTTTTTAGTTAATTTTTATAAATTTTAAACATTTTTCATTGTATTATTACGTTTAATTTATTATTTTCTTCATATACTAAATGTTGTTGTATTGGATTATTAATTTATTTTAGCTAATTATTTTTTTAATTTTTTTTGTTGAAGTAATTCTTTTTTATTGAATTATTATGTATCAGTACATATAGTTTTTAATATATCATATTTATATCATAATAAATATTATATTATGGGATTATTACATATTACGAAACAGTATTGGATTATTAATTTCTTTTAGTTGACTCTTTTTATAATTTCATTTAGTTGGAGCAATTCTTTTTTATTAGATTATTATATATCAACAAATATTATTTTTAATATATAATATTTACATCATAGTAAATAATATATTATTGGATTATTAATTTTTGTAATTTTTTTGAATTATTAATTTATTGAAATATTACTTTTAATTTATTATTTTTTTAATATAATAAATATTATCTTATTGGATTATTATTTTATTTTGAATGTATACTATTAACTGTTTTTAAATTTATTAGTTTCACCACAAAGTCGTCGAAATACGTAAAAGTGTCGATTATCATCGTCAAAAATTAGCAGGATCACCTCCAAACACCTTCATCGGAGGTTCCATAGATATTATACCCTATTCCACCCAGCGTTGTTGGTAGCCACCTGCGACAACCTCTTCATAATCCAATGAAATCCTTCATATCCCACATAATGCGCAACAAACCCCAATAACATTTATAAGTGGTGGTGGTGACCGAGTGATGGTGGTGGTATTTTTCCAATGGTTTCTCATCATAAGCTAGATGAAATGAAAGTGTTTGGCAATGATCCTAACGATTTCGATGATGAGAGACCACGATTTTGCGTATCCCATGACTTTGTGGTGGAACCAATAAAATTAACAAGAACTACTATTATAATCCGATAAAATAATATTTAGTATATGAAGAAAATAATAAATTAAAAGTAATAATCCAACAAAAATTAGTTTAAAAAAAAAGAAATTAGAAAAATTAACTAGAAGATAATGATAATACAATAATATAATATTTATTATGATATAAATATTTTATATTAAAAACTATATGTATTGATATACAATAATTCAATAAAAAATAATTACGTCGATTTTTTTTAAAAGAATTAACTAAAATAAATTAATAATCCAATAAAACAATATTTAGTATATGAAGAAAATAATAAATTAAAAGAAATAAAAGAAATAATCCAATAAAAATAATTAAAAAAAGAATTAAAAATATTAACTAAAAGAAATTAATAATCCAATAATATAATATTTATTATGATATAAATTATATATATTAAAAACTATATATATTTATATATAATAACTCAATAAAAAGAATTACTCAAACAAAAAAAATTTTAAAAAAAAAATCAACTATAGTCGTTCCCCCAAAAAAAACAACTATAATAAATTAATAATCCCATAAAAAATTATTTATTAATATATAATATTATATATTAAAAATAATATTTATTAATATATAATACTTCAATAAAATAGAAAAGAACTTATGCAAAAATGGTCCTTATGGTATGGTAAAAGACAAAACTGCGAAAATGGTCCCTGAGGGTAAAATTGTCATTTTAAAAAAGTTAACAGCCAACCAGTTAAACTTAACGGATGAGGGACCAAAACCACAATAAAACTTGTTGAAAAGGACCAAATCTGCAATTTTTCAAACGTTTGGACTATAACCACATAAAATAAGAAACCACAGGGACCATTTTTGAAATTTTGTCAAATCTTATAAAAGAAAATAATAATAATAATAATAATAATAAATAAATAAATATTAAAATATAAAAAACTATATTTTAGCTATATTGACAAAAAAAAGTCATCCATGTTTTTTATTTTTATTTTTATTTATTTGTTTATTTATTTGTTTATTTATTTACTATTATTAATTATTATTATTATTTTGCAGTTTAACCATTGAAACCGGTAAACACTTATAAAGATAATGTTTTTACTAAAAACACAGTAATTATAATTTATATATTGTTTTTGAATTATTTTTTATTCTCTTCAATAAATATCATTATTACAAGCATAAAAATATCATATATATGTATATAACTTAAGAGAACTTTGTTGATTTGTCACACTAAGTATATTTCTAAACCAAATGCTATTTTATTGTTGGATTTTTAGGTTTTGGATAAAAAAACGTTTACTATAAACCTACAGCTTACAGAAGATCATTTCACAATCGAACGACACCTAAAAAAATAAAGGTTTATCAAGGCCTGTTATTCCTAAATAGAGCTTTATTATATACACTATGTGGCCAAGATACACACTTCTTACCACAAATTAACCAAAGTCTCTTTTTATATTAATTAATGCCTCATATTTGTCAAAAAAAAAAAACAATTTAACCTTTTTATGGAGTTTTACAACTTCTTAAACGGTCACCATTGTCATAAAAGTCGTCATACTTACACAAACCCATCACCACCACCTTTTGCCACCAACAACATCATTTTCACCACAAAACACTACTAGCCCCAATCAACACCCTCTTCCACCCACATTTTGCATTCTTCATATCCGACCCACCATCGTTCACCTATTATTTTTTCTCTTCACAACTCTAATCTAAGAAAGCTTTATGGCACTAAACCTAATATAAAACTACAATAGTTATAAAAACACATGCTAAATACAATTACTAGGTCTTTGTTGTTTCAAAAAGAAAAAAAAAAAGGTTATTGATTTGTTGTAAGGAGTGCGTTTATATATATAAATATAAATATATATATATATATATATATATATATATATATATATATATATATATATATATATATATATATATATATAGGAGTAGGATCAAATAAGAACACCTAAAAGGTTGAGAACACGAGAACAGATCACAACCTTCTAAATAATTAGATCTAGGGCTATAATTAACTGGACCATTTATGTATATTATAAAACTGATGTGCTAAATACGTAACTTTGAAATGGCTAAAAGGGTATAATAGGAAATCTATATAATTTAAATAAATAGAAATTCCTATAATTTAGGTATGAGAATAGAGGCCGCACGCCCCACCATTCTTCACGTTATCTCCTCTTCTCCATTGCTATCTCACCACCGTTTCCCTTCATCATCTCCCGCCAACCTCCATCATCGATTACTTTATACAGTCATTTGCAACCATCGTCGACCATCACACCATCACCTCACATCTATCCTCTATTATTTCATGTTTTCTTAAACCATAATCCAACAAAAAAATCAGAGAATCATTCAAGCCTCAAAGGAGGAAAATGGCTGTGGAACCCTAATCCAACCGAAAATCGAAGAACCCTTCAAGCCTTAAAGGACGGAAATGGTTGTGGAAGGCACTGGTAATTGGTTGAAGGAGAGCTAGGGCACAAAGTTTTTCTTCCCACTGCAATCACCCACAAACAGAAAATCGAAGAACCCTTCAAGCCTTACAAATAGAATTTTCTGTTATCCATCAAACCTGGCTACGTTTATCTGCTTTCTTGGTGATATATTGATGTTTACATTCTATCATCGTAGTTGGTTTATGGTTCATGTGAAACTACTTTCTTTGTGGCAAGGATTCACACATTGTTAATCTTCCTCGTGGGTTGATTAGCAGTCAAACTACGAGGGTTTGTGAGGGAATCTGTTGATTTTTTTTTTGGGGGATTGCTAAATTTGGGCACTGAAGCGTTTGTGTTGAATTGCAGGTTCGTTCACCATTGGCACCGTTTTGGAATTGATATTGGTTAGGGAAAGTAGATACCCGGGTGTCTGCAATGGCATCCATAGATGAGCCGGTAGTGAAGGCCAATACTAGGGTTCTTCCTTCATGGGGTTCTTCATCTGTGTCAAGTAATACAGGTAAATACTTTCGCTATACATTGAAATCTCAAAGCTATATAAAAGCTTTCTGTTATTATTCATGAATCATAACAAAAATTTCTCTGAATTCCAGGTTCCCGAGGATCAACTAAAAAGCCCCCTCCTAGAAAAGAATCTGCTTTGAATACTCAAAAGCCTCAGTCTAGTAAAGTTTATAAAAATTCAAGATGGTATACAGTATACAGTCAGACACGAAAATCACAGGAAAGCTTTTCTAAATCATGGTAAATGTGCTCCCTATAATATCTACGTCAGTTTAAATAATAATTCTTACTGAAAATCACTATTATATTAGATTCAGATTCTGATGATCAGTTACCTCAGAGAAGATGCCAAAACAATGCTTCCATCATACCTTCAGAATCCATCTTCTTCTAGTTCCAGGCCAAGTCTTCAAAGAGATGAAAGTTATGGAAAACACGATCTTCCTGTTACTGCATCATCAATTCAAACAAAGTTTGACTTTCGCCCACAAGACAATTATAGTTGGGCCCACAGTGATTTAGCTATGAAAAACAACCATGGCACTAGGCTATTACCACCATCAATGTATGTTCTTTCTACAACACATTATGCAGGGCAATTTGGTCATTCTCGCCCAGGGGTCGTTGAAGAAGCAGTTGGTGATGAAAGGCCGATTTATCAAGTAGCACTACGGGTCTTAGATGCTATTATGTTATATTGTTTTTATTTTTTGTGTTGTACCTTTTGAATGACATATCGTGCACTAAAAGAATACACAGTAAACACACAAATTTGGTTCCTTCTTTTACTTAGTTATCTTAATTTTTTTTACTATCCATTGCTCCAACAATTTAGTTTTTGTTTCTTGATGTTATGTATGATTACAAAGATTTTTTATATTTGATTAGAAATTTGATTCTGATAATATTTTGTACATTTATGATTACAAAGATTTTTTATATTTGATTAGAAATTTGTGTTATTCATTTACGATTACTACTAAATTTTGATTTTTTTCTATATACGATTACAATTATGCATTATTCATTTATGCTTGTGATTATATCATATTTGTTTATCTCTATATCATGCTTTATTCATTTTTTATTATATTTGTATCTTGACTTTTTTATATATGATTGAAACTGTGCTTTGTTTATTTATGATTATGTGTTTTTAGATTATTTTTATATATCATAATTATGCTTTATTCATTTAGGATTGCAAATGTATTGGAATTATTTATCTTTTTATTGTACTATATTTATTTTCTGATTATAACTATTCTGTATGGATTTCAAATATCAAAAAACAAAGTTGATTTTTCACTTGAATAATGCATATTTCATGTGAAAAGATTCATCACAAGAAAAAAGAAACATATGTAGCAGCGGGAAAAGAAACGAATATGTATTTATGAGTATAATTAAATTTAGTTTTATTCATTTAAGTATAAAACATGATGAATATTAGATGTATGTATTTTTGAATAAAAGTAATGTAACATTACTCATTTATGACTGTTACTAGATGAATATATTTCCATTGATTGTTGTTAGATAAATAAGTCGTATGTTACATCTTTTTTTGTCTACTTTTTACTCGTTCATGATTAACATGATATCATATAAATTTCGAAAATTCTAGAAAAAAAATCCGGTAAATCTGTCACGAACAATTTTTATGTTCTAGTAAATCTGTCATGAACAACATTATTCACCAATGAATATCTATACATGGCGAATAATAAAAAAAAATCTAAAAACTCTCAAAACAAAATCGGAAATAACGTTTTTTATCCCTTAATAATATTAAAAATAACATTAAATTCTTGTTTTAAGGAAACTGTCATAATCCCTGAATTATAGGAAAATATGATTATATTTTATTTTTTTTTATAATTTAATTATATTGCTAAATTTCGTTAACGCCCTTATGTATTGATTGGTTCAGAACTGTTCTCGCGTTCTCAACCTTTTTGGTATTCTCAATTGATCCTTTTCCTATATATATATATATATATATATATATATATATATATATATATATATATATATATATATATATATATATATATATAGGGTTAGATTATTTTGTTTCTAGTAACTATTGTGTGCCAGAATGCACAGATCTGGACCATTGGATGGAATAGAATCAAAGGTCATGATCTGATGGTCTATGATAGTAGAATAGGATAACATGTACCATATAATCACACAAATTTCAGCATAAAGGCATTTTAGTCAATTAACATATATTAAAAAAGGAAATTTTCGGATTTTTAGGGATAATTAATTCCTTTATTTTTAAAAATCTGAATATTTTACATTAATTCAAATTTAAAAGTCCGAATTTATTCTGTCAGAATGACAGAATGCCAACCATAAATAATAATATATTTTTCGATTTTATTCTGTCAGAATGATAGAATGCCAACAATAAACTAGTAAATATATTTTTGATTTTATTCTGTCAAAATGACATAATGTCAACCATAAACTAGTAAATACATTCTGAACAGAATACACAAAATCAATTGTTGAACTAATAATATACCAAATAATTACATTGTATGATTTTGATTCATTGAATAATAACAAGATTCTGAAAGAATAACAAGTGTAATTCTTAAAAAATAACAATATTCTTAAACAGTGAGTGCGATCATTCTTTGATTCATTCTTCAAACATTTCCCATCAGGTCTTCAAGCCTTTTTTTATCACAAATTCATTGCCAAATATTTTGTAGTGATACATTGTAACAACTGCGCATTAAACATATAAATAATTAACTACAATTCTATCAGAATACAACAATAATATTCTTACGGAATACATTATTCTTGCAGAATGGTTTTGAATATTCAGTTTCTCTTTATGTATAAAAAATCATGTTACAAGAAAAAAAAAACCTGATAAGCATCAAAGTTTAAATTTTTCAATACCAAATAAAAACAAAGAAGACGGACCTGATAGTTTTTCATTAAAATCTCATCAACAACCTCATAAGCATCTTGGGGTGCTGCTTTATAAACTGGTCTTGCATAATATCGAGGATCATGAGGTTTACCAAGGGTCTTTAAATTGTCGATTCATCACATACCAATTTGAAAACTTGTTTTTCTTCTTCGGGTTCCCTATGTTTCTTCTCAATATCCTCAATGTATTTATTTGCAAATTCTGACAGAATAAGGAACTAGCATCAACCTATTTGTTATGAAAAGGGCATCCAACTCGATCTAAACTAAGGTATATAGTTCTGAAAAGAATAAGGAACAAAGTGAAGTAAAAACATTAAAGATTATTAACTATTTTTTCATTGAAGCATTTTATCGAACACATAGAGGTCATGACATAATGTTATTCTTTGTAAATTCATGAGTATGAATTTAATTCAAAGAATGAGTTTACTGTACCTGTTGACTCTGTAAGAATACGAAATTCATTGTGAATGAAACTCAAACAAATAAAATATGAAATTCAATATGTTTTTGTTTTTGTCGATGAAAAATTACGTAAAATTATAAAAAAGGAATTAAAAAAATAGTTTGACGATGATCACCTAAATAATAAATTTGATAGTTGCTTACGATTATCACAAATTAGTTGTTTCAAGGTTCTATAAAATATATAAATATATTATTAAACATACAAATTTTATTATCATTATACAATTTTAAAAACATTTTGATTTGGAACCATACATAACAAGTGACCCAAAAGTTCATGGACTTATGACACCCTTTTTAATGAAGATGAAGAAACGAGATTAGATTTCAATTTTCAATTTCATGGAAAATTCTAGACACGATCAAAATTCTCTCATTTATGGGTTCGAGTTATTTTCAAAAAACGCATTTTGATTTAGAATCACAAATCAAGTTTGAAAACCTCATAGTGCATAATTGGAAATCAATTAACAAATTATTCTCATAAGATGGAGTAAATTACAAAAACAGAAACAAAGTTTAAGAAGATATATGTCTAGAATTTTGCAACAAATCAACTTATTTGTTGTTCGAAGGTTATGGTGTCGGTGTATACGGAGACAAGTGCGGACGTATTTTGGCGATAAAAGCATGAGCACCGGCTGTGACTAAGGAAGACGAAGAAGCTGTAGATGCCGATGATGTTGAACAATTGTGATGTCGGCCGATGATTTTGTAGGGTTTCAAAATTTATTTTCCTAATTTAAAGGGATATTAAATGTTTTGAATATTTTCTATAATTAAACATGGCATAGATTACTATTATACCCTCAAACAATTTATTAATTATTTAATTTTTTGCTAATTTGTGATTGTTGCATTCATGCACACAATAGTTGTCAAAAACATTTGAACCTAACTCTCTCTCTCTCTCTCTCTCTCTCTCTCTCTCTATATATATATATATATATATATATATATATATATATATATATATATATATATATATATATGGGTTAGGTTATTTTGTTTCTAGTAACTATTGTGTGCCAGAATGCATAGATTCGGACCATCGAATGGAATAGAATCAAAGGTCATGATCTGAGGGTCTATGATACTACAATAGGGTAACATCTACCATATAATCACATAAATTTCAGCATAAGGGCAATTTAGTCAATTTAGACAAATTTAAAAAAGGAAAAATCTAGATTTATGGGATAATTAATGATTTTAATTTAAAAATTTTGATTTTTTTCAAATTAATTCAATTTCAAACGTAATTTGTCAACATAAACCGACTTTATTCTATCAGAATGTTATTTTGTTATAATTATATTTTGTAATTCTGTCAGAATGGTATACAACTATGAACATAATATTATAAACACATATTATCAAGACCAATAATTTTCAATGAATACACCTTTTATATAAGACGACGTTTAATAGTTTAAAATAAGTAATTACATTCATTATTAATGAATACAACTATGAACATAAACTATATTCATTCTTGAAATCTCTTGCAAATATATATATATATATATATATATATATATATATATATATATATATATATATATATATATATATATATATATATATCGACATCCTTGAAAGAATCTTCATTCACTTTCTTGTTTTGTTTCTAGATGTCTTGTGTATTTTTAACCTCCAAGCGACTTCAAAATATACTAGCATTCTATGAGATTGACATTTTGTGAGATTGGCATTCTGTCAGAATTGTATTGCATGAAAATGATTTTCTTCAAGTAGCCTTTCCCATCAGGTTTTCAAGCCATTACTATCACAAATTCGTTGCAAAATATTTTGTAGTGATACACTTGTAACTACAATTTTATCAGAATACAACAATAATACTCTTAAAGAGTAAACTATTCTTTAAGAACGATTTTGAATATTCTTAAACAATTTGAACTTAATAGCAACTTATAGTATATGCGTAAAATGTAACATCCGGATTTTCAGGTATATTATTTTATTTAATTATTTTGGAATTTGTGGAGGAACTCAGCGGGTTGGAGCCAAGACTCGCCGAGTAGGTCCGCAGATGTTCATCTGGGTTCACGTCCGGACTCGGCGAGTCCATGTTGTTTAATGAAACCCTAATCCCTCGGGTTTGGAGCCTATTTAAGGGCACTTATAGCCTCCCATTGCGGCTACCAGTCCCTTCAGAGAACCCTCAGTGAGCCAAATCGTTGTGAGGAAGAAGAAGTCACTTTTGATCCTTGTACCTTTGGTTTAGCAAGAAGGAGGTGACCAAGAGGAAAGAGGAGGCGCGATTCTAGCAGTTCTAGAGTTCAGAGACTTCATTTTGAGGTAATAGTTCGAACCTCCTTCAGTTTTGGTGTTGATCATTAGAGTTAGGGTTTTCTAACCCCTTTGGAGAGTGATTATGTGGAGCAAATGGTCCCTCTTCGAGTTTGTGCCTTGGATCTGGACTCAAAGAGGTCCAGAGAGCTTAACCCTTGGAGCTTTATGGATCAGTTTGGGGTTATTGGACTTAGGTTGCCATTTTTGGGACTAAATCTCATTTTGATGTCTTGTTGTTGTTATACAAGCATCAAGTTTCGGACTTTATGTGACATTCATGCTTGGGAAGGCCAGATCTATGGTTTAGGGAAACAGATCTGACCTTAGGAGGACAGTAGAGTTTGTGCATGGCATGAACTCGCTGAGTTGTTCTTGGGACTCGGCGAGTAGGGTTAGGGTTTCACGTAAATTGCTCAGTGAGTAGACTTGCCTAGTTGGGGGATGACTCAGTGAGTCAGAAGGGGGTTAGAGGACTGGAGTTCAAGGCGGTACTCGCCGAGTTGTTCTTGAGACTCGGCGAGTTGAGTCAGGGTGGCCCCGCGATTCATGCCTGGTATGACTCGTCGAGCATAGGGAGGGAATCGGTGTGCCAAGCGAGACAAAGTGTTAGAGAACATGTGTGAACTCGCCGAGTCACCAGGGTGCACTCGGTGAGTAGGGTCAAAGTGTGACCGTTGACTTTTACTGACTTTTAGGGTTTGGTCAACAATGGAGTACTTGTGTCGAGAGGGGGGTAAAATAGTCTTTTACCCTTCTGAGGGTGCCAATGGCAGGTTAAGTCTAGTCTCGAGAGTTATATTTATAAGAGTATTTACTTTATGTGAATAGGCGGAGACTAGGCAATATTTCTACCGAGTTAGAGATTTACCGAGACGCCTGAGGTGAGTCTTCTCACTATACTTTACCTAGTGTGGTAACAGAGTTGTGTGTCAGTGTATTTTAGAGTTATGTGTGACATCCCCAAAATCTCGGCCAGAAAAGACCGATTTCATTTATGCTTTTTAAAACATTTTCAGAGTAAATCCGTTTGATTTTAAAAGAGATGCGGAATTTGTTCCCAAAAACAAAACATGATAAAATAAATATTTATCAAAACATTTCATATAGAAATATGACTTCATTTCATAAATCAAAAGTCGGGATGTCATGTTCCGATATAGATCACAAAGCATAAACGATTACATTACAAGTCATTCAACAAATATATACATATGCAGACTTGTAAACAAAAATGACTTGATGATTCGCCCATCTTAAGCTCTTGCACCACTTCCTGTAATACAATTAAACTGAGTGGGTCAGGCTTGGGAGCCTGGTGAGCATATAGGGTTTTGAAACCCACAATAATTATATTTAATTTCATCAATCAACAATAAACCCGATTACCCATTCCCGTTATCCTCACCTTACGTTCCTAAAAATAACGTCTATTATAAGGAACTTATTTCAGGATTTTCATTGGGACGGACATTACTGCAGAGGGGCTTCCTCAACAATAAGTGTCCTAAAGGCAACCATGTGGGGGATAGAGTACACCGGTGAACACGTCGTTCACAACACCTACAGGTAATGAGCCTGCTAGTGTTCCACAGGACAATCTAGAATAGTCTGTGGTCGTCATCCATACTCTGCTGAATGACTAGAATAACACCAATAACACCGAGGCCTCTCATCTGTTTATTTCACGCCAATTATCTACCCATGTTGTACCCAACATATTATTAGATAAAAATATACATTTTTATACATTGTTTAAAAACCTGTATAGCATGCCTTAATCAATACATATTCCACATAACAGATGAGGCATACACACATAACACGTATTTCATAGAGAATATACATTCACACATATAACCACAAAATATATACACGTAGCACGTATTTTATATTAAATACTTCATAATATTGCGTTGGAGAGAAAATAACTACACACTCACATCCCGTATTCTTAAATACGTTTAAAAATTACTTGTATAATATCGCGTATTGAAAAGGGACTATACACTCACTTGATCAGAAGATGATCGGACAGCACTACGACTTGCAGAAGTAGTAATCCTCAGCAGATCTGGAAGATCTCTACAAAAATCGAACTTCTTGCGGGCAGAGCTTCGACTCAGGAATCGCACTTCTCGGGATCTTCGGGATCTCGGGACTTGCTTCGGGTCTCGGGGATATTACCGGGGCTTCAGGGTACTTCTGGCACGCAAAACGATGTAAAACGGGAGAGAGAAGAGAGAAAATAGCAACCATAAACGGCTGGCCCTTCAAATCTATTTATAGGGCAAATTTGGCCCTTGCCACGTCGTGGCAACCTTGTTCCACGTCGTGGGCTTCGTCGTCACTGCATGCGTCATCCCAAGTTGCATCTGGGGGCCTTCCGGAGGTGACAGGACACTTGCCACGTCGTGACACTGCTTGCCACGTCGTGGGCTCTGACAGTTTTGGGGTTTCGCGCCCCGAACTTCATAAATTCATAACTTTCGCATACGAACTCCGTTTTCGACGTTCTTTATATCGCCGCGAAGGTGAGATTATGCTCTACAACTCTCGTTTAGACTCTATTGGCTAATTTTGACTTTATTTTTAATATATTATAAGTATATTACTTATATATTATCTTTAGTAGGCCGGGACAGGAAAACTCCGTTCGAAATTCATAACTCCTTCATTTGAACTCCGTTTCCGTCCGTCTTTCCGTCATTGCACTACTATCAATGAGATCTTCAATTCTTATTTGGATCACTAAGGATAGTTATCTATCTACCTTAAATTCACTATTTACGTCGCGCTGGGTCGCACTGGGTCGTGCCGGTTCTGTCGCGAAACTTCGACAGGTCATAACTTCTTCGTTATAACTCGGATTTTGGCATTCCTTATATCTCCGGAATCCTTGTTTCAACCACTACAACTTTATGCAAAGATATCGGGCTTATCTCACACTTAAATTTTGACGCTTATTTTATTCTTTATTCATTAAATAAGAAAATAAACACATAAATCACATAATTCGCATAATTCACAAATAATACATTTTATTATTTCAAATTGGGGTTACAATGGTTAACCTAGAATATTACATTGCTAAAATGGCAAGCCTAGAAACACGGGCGTTACAATTCTCTCCACCTTAGAATGATTCCGTCCCCGGAATCACACACCAGCAAAAAAATGCGGATAGCGACTCATCATGTCACACTCCGTTTCCCAGGTGAGATTCGGCCCATTCGTGTGTTTCCATCGGACAAGCACTAACTCAACCATCTTACGTCGCAACTTCTTAGTCTTTCAATCAACGATTGCCTCCGGTTCCTCAATCAACCTTTTGTTCTCATCGATCCTCAACTCCGAAAGTGGAATTATGTCGGGAACTTCTCCCGTGAACTTCCTCAAGTAACACACATGAAAAGTGTTATGAATTCCATTCAGTTCTTCTGGTAGTTCGAGTTTGTAAGCTTGGTTCCCAATCCTCTGAAGAACTTTAAACGGTCCAATAAACCTTGGACTTAACTTTCCCCTTTTACCAAATCTTATAAGTCCCTTCCATGGCGAGACTTTAAGCAAAACCGAATCTCCAACTTCAAAAGTCATCGGTCTTCGCTTTTTGTCAGCATAGCTCTTTTGACGGTCCTGAGCTGCTAACATTCTTTCCCTGATTATTCTCAACTTTTCAGCCATTTGATGGACTATCTCCGGTCCCATAAACTGCTTTTCCCCAGCCTCAAGCCAACAAGACGGCGTACGACACTTCTGTCCATACAATGCTTGATAAGGTGCCATCTTTATGCTCGAGTGAAAACTATTATTATAGGAAAATTCTACCAAAGGTAAATGTTCAGCCCAATTACCTAGGAATTCCAAGGTACACGCTCTCAGCATATCTTCCAGTGTTTGTATCGTCCGTTCGCTCTGACCATCAGTCTGCGGATGGTAAGCTGTACTTAGACACAACTTGGTACCCAATTCCTCTTGTAGACTTTTCCAAAATCGTGAGGTGAAACGACTGTCACGATCCGACACAATCGTTAACGGAACACCGTGAAGCCTCACAATTTCCTTCACGTAAGAATTCGCAAGCTTTTCCATAGACCATTTCTCGTTGGCTGCTATGAAATGCGCACTCTTAGTGAATCGATCAACGACCACCCAAATCATGTCGTGACCACTTTTTGTTCTGGGTAGTTTAGTGACAAAATCCGTAGCAATGTCTTCCCACTTACCCATAGGCACAGGTAATGGTTCTAAACTCCCGTATGGTTTCTGATGTTGTGCCTTGACTCTTGCACATGTCACACACTCGGCCACATACTTTGCAATGTCGAGCTTCATCGTCGGCCACCAATAATAGGGTTTCAGGTCCCTATACATTTTTGTGCTACCGGGATGAATCGAGTACATGGTTTTGTGAGCTTCTTCCATCAGAAGATCTCTGACTCCTCCTGTCTTAGGTATCCAAATCCGATCTTGGAACACCTTCAGTCCGTGACTGTTTACACCGAACACCAACGTTTTGCCCAAACGTTCCTCCTTTCGGTCATTTTTCTCAGAAGCTTCGCTTTGAGCTTTCTTTATACTTTCCAAAATAGTTGAGACAACTTCAATTCTCAACGCTCTTGGCCTTTTCTTTTCAAGATTGACCTTCCGACTGAGAGCATCAGCAACAACATTGGCCTTACCGGGGTGGTAAAGTATCTCACAGTCGTAGTCTTTAAGTAATTCCAGCCAGCGTCGTTGCCTCATATTCAATTCTTTATGACTAAAGAGATATTGGAGACTCTTATGATCGGTGAAAAGTTTGCACTTCGTACCATAGAGGTAATGCCTCCATATTTTCAGTGCGAAAACTACCGCTGCCAACTCCAAATCATGAGTCGGGTAGTTCTTTTCGTGCTCTTTCAGCTGTCGAGACGCATATGCGATCACCTTATCCCTTTGGGTCAAAACGCAACCCAATCCAACCCCAGACGCATCGCTATAAACAGCGAACTCTTCAACCCCATCGGGTAGAGAAAGTATCGGTGCCTCGCATAGTTTCTTCTTTAGCTTCTCGAATGCTTCTTTATGCTTATCACTCCAAGCATAAGTAGCTCCTTTGTGGGTCAAAGCTGTTAATGGACTAGCAATCGAAGAAAAGCCTTGGATAAACCTTCGGTAATATCCGGCTAATCCCAAAAAGCTTCGGATCTCCGTGGGACTTTTCGGTTGTTCCCACTTCATCACAGCTTCGATCTTCGCTGGATCAACCATTATCCCTTCTTGGTTGACCACGTGACCTAAGAATTGGACTTCACGAATCCAGAAATCACATTTGGAGAACTTCGCATACAACTTCTCCTTCTTCAAGACTTCCAAAACTTCTCGCAAGTGTCTGCCATGCTCCTCTTGGCTTTTTGAATAAATCAGAATGTCATCAATGAACACTATCACAGATTTATCAAGGAACGGATTACAAACCCTGTTCTTTAAATCCATGAATGCTGCTGGAGCATTGGTTAGTCCAAACGACATAACCAAAAACTCATAGTGTCCATATCGCGTTCTGAATGCAGTCTTCTCTATATCCTGCTCCCTTACTTTCAGCTGATGATATCCTGACCTCAAGTCGATCTTTGAGAAATAACTTGAACCTTGTAGCTGATCGAATAGGTCATCAATCCTCGGCAACGGATATCTATTCTTTATTGTTGCCTTATTCAGCTCTCGGTAATCAATGCACATCCTCATGCTTCCATCTTTCTTCTTTACGAATAACACCGGAGCTCCCCAGGGTGATGAACTAGGTGTAATGAAACCTTTGTCCAATAACTCCTGAAGTTGCATCATTAGCTCCTTCATCTTCGTCGGTGCTAATCGATAAGGTGCTTTTGCAATTGGCGTTGTTCCGGGCAACAAGTCGATACGAAATTCCACTTGTCGATCGGGTGGTAATCCAGGAAGATCTTCGGGAAATACTTCCGGATAATCACACACAACAGGAATATTTTGCATCACCTTATTTTCCTTCTTAGCGTCGATGACGAATGCTAAGTATGATGTACATCCCTTGGTCAAACATTTTCTGGCTTTCATTAGAGAAATGATCCCAGAATTTACTCTGCGTTTATCTCCATACACCATAAACGATTCCTTCCCAGGCGGGTTCACTTTCACTATTTTCTTCTTGCATAAAATTTCGGCATCATTGACGCTAAGCCAATCCATTCCCAAAACGATGTCGAAACCGTTAAGTTCGATAGGCAATAATTCCTCGTGGAACTTATTTCCATTCAGAGCAATTAAGATGTTTTTCATACGATGGCTAACAGGTACAAACTTGCCACTAGCAACTTCGACTAATAAAGCATTATCTAGTCTATCAACAGGCAAAGCTAGTTTTCTACCAAATTCATGCGATATAAAGGAGTAGTTGGCTCCAGAATCAAATAAAATTTGGGCAGGCAATTTGTTAACGAGAAAGGTACCTGAAGCGACATCAGCTTCATCTTTAGCAGCTTCCAGTGTCATCTGGAATGCTCTCGCCTTTGGCTTTGGCGGAATGTTGGGTCTTGCTGCTTCCTTCTTTTTCGGACAATCCCTTGAGATGTGCCCCTCTTCACCACAACCATAACAAACATTCTTGGTGAAGGTGCAGTCATTGGCATAATGCCCTAGCTTTCCACATTTGAAGCATGTGGTTTCCCCACCACACTTCCCATAATGCTTCTTCTTGCACTTGTCTCACCATTTTGCTTCTACCTTTCCTCCACTTTCCCTCGAACTAGACTTCGAGAATTTACTTTTCTTGCTGGACCCTGAAAATCCATCGATTTTCCTTTTCTCGCCAACCTCTGACCTTTCCAGACCTTTTTCCCTGATCTGGGTCTCAACATTTCTAGCAGCCCAGATGGCGGCTTTCAATGTGGTTGCTTGCTTAACCATTGGACCATAGTCCGCTGGTAGTCCAAGGGCAAACTTGTTGACGTTAGAGAGTTCTATAGGCACCAAATATGGGATAAACTTCATCTTTTCTGTGAAACTTGCAGCGTATTCAGTAACGCTCAATTTCCCTTTCTTCAAATTCTGAAACTCATTACTGATTTCCAGAAGGTCCTGCTCGGAGCAGTATTGCATTTTTAGTTGTTCCACAAAGTCTTCCCAAGACATTTTGCTTGCTTCTCCCTTGGGCATAGAGTCAGCTAACAGCTTCCACCAACTCAACACGCCAGATTTTAGCAGAGGGATCGCAAGAGCGGTCTTCTGCCTGTTGCTGCATTCGCAACTTTCAAACATAGTCTCCATTTCGGAGACCCAATCCATAACTTGCACCGGCGTCGGGCTTCCGGATAGACATGGTGGTTTGGATGCCATGAAATCCTTATATTTGCACCCACGACCATCATTTCCTCCATACTGGTTATTGCGTCTAACCACTGGTTGTTCGTCTTGACCAATGATTCCACTAAAGTTTTCTCCTTCAGACTGCCCTCCATTCTCCTCGGGCTCTTCCGCTTGAATTGACGGTTCTTCACGATTCTGCCTAAGCAGGCGTCTTGTTTCTTCCATCTGACGATCCAACATCATTTGAATCATCATTTGTACACCAGCCATCGTTATCGGCTCAGGTGCATCAGCTACGACAGGTACTTGTTGAATTACAGGCGGTTGATTCCTGTTTTCATCAGCATTTCCAACTCCGCTTCTTGTTCTCACCATTTTTGATCTACACACCGAATAATTTCACCTTATTACTTCAAACGATTACATGCTAGTTCTAATATCGTATACATACGCTTAGAATCCTAAACATATAAACCTTCAGATCCGGTTGGCAACAAACCGTAGATCCGAACAAATAATATCATATATGGCAACATATAACATTTAGCACATAAAAGCATTTTAGGCAACTTTCCTAAAATAAACTAGTGCTCGTGTCTAAAATTTATCAGACACACATCTCACAATCTCCACTTAGCATACTAAGTTTAAGTTTAGAAATCCTATAAATTCCTAGTTCGCTTAAACTAATGCTCTGATACCAACTGTGACATCCCCAAAATCTCGGCCAGAAAATACCGATTTCATTTATGCTTTTTAAAACATTTTCAGAGTAAATCTGTTTGATTTTAAAAGAGATGCGGAATTTGTTCCCAAAAACAAAACATGATAAAATAAATATTTATCAAAACATTTCATATAGAAATATGACTTCATTTCATAAATCAAAAGTCGGGATGTCATGTTCCGATATAGATCACAAAGCATAAACGATTACATTACAAGTCATTCAACAAATATATACATATGCAGACTTGTAAACAAAAATGACTTGATGATTCGCCCATCTTAAGCTCTTGCGCCACTTCCTGTAATACAATTAAACTGAGTGGGTCAGGCTTGGGAGCCTGGTGAGCATATAGGGTTTTTAAACCCACAATAATTATATTTAATTTCATCAATCAACAATAAACCCGATTACCCATTCCCGTTATCCTCACCTGACGTTCCTAAAAATAACGTCTATTATAAGGAACTTATTTCAGGATTTTCATTGGGACGGACATTACTGCAGAGGGGCTTCCTCAACAATAAGTGTCCTAAAGGCAACCATGTGGGGGATAGAGTACACCGGTGAACACGTCGTTCACAACACCTACAGGTAATGAGCCTGCTAGTGTTCCACAGGATAGTCTAGAATAGTCTGTGGTCGTCATCCATACTCTGCTGAATGACTAGAATAACACCAATAACACCGAGGCCTCTCATCTGTTTATTTCACACCAATTATCTACCCATGTTCTACCCAACATATTAGTAGATAAAAATATACATTTTTATACATTGTTTAAAAACCTGTATAGCATGCCTTAATCAATACATATTCCACATAACAGATGAGGCATACACACATAACACGTATTTCATAGAGAATATACATTCACACATATAACCACAAAATATATACACGTAGCACGTATTTTATATTAAATACTTCATAATATTGCGTTGGAGAGAAAATAACTACACACTCACATCCCGTATTCTTAAATACGTTTAAAAATTACTTGTATAATATCGCGTATTGAAAAGGGACTATACACTCACTTGATCAGAAGATGATCGGACAGCACTATGACTTGCAGAAGTAGTAATCCTCAGCAGATCTGGAAGATCTCTACAAAAATCGAACTTCTTGCGGGCAGAGCTTCGACTCAGGAATCGCACTTCTCGGGATCTTCGGGATCTCGGGACTTGCTTCGGGTCTCGGGGATATTACCGGGGCTTCAGGGTACTTCTGGCACGCAAAACGATGTAAAACGGGAGAGAGAAGAGAGAAAATAGCAACCATAAACGGCTGGCCCTTCAAATCTATTTATAGGGCAAATTTGGCCCTTGCCACGTCGTGGCAACCTTGTTCCACGTCGTGGGCTTCGTCGTCACTGCATGCGTCATCCCAAGTTGCATCTGGGGGCCTTCCGGAGGTGACAGGACACTTGCCACGTCGTGACACTGCTTGCCACGTCGTGGGCTCTGACAGTTTTGGGGTTTCGCGCCCCGAACTTCATAAATTCATAACTTTCGCATACGAACTCCGTTTTCGACGTTCTTTATATCGCCGCGAAGGTGAGATTATGCTCTACAACTCTCGTTTAGACTCCATTGGCTAATTTTGACTTTATTTTTAATATATTATAAGTATATTACTTATATATTATCTTTAGTAGGCCGGGACAGGAAAACTCCGTTCGAAATTCATAACTCCTTCATCTGAACTCCGTTTCCGGCCGTCTTTCCGTCGTTGCACTACTATCAATGAGATCTTCAATTCTCATTTGGATCACTAAGGATAGTTATCTATCTACCTTAAATTCACTATTTACGTCGCGTTGGGTCGCACTAGGTCGTGCCGGTTCTGTCGCGAAACTTCGACAGGTCATAACTTCTTCGTTATAACTTGGATTTTGGCATTCCTTATATCTCCGGAATCCTTGTTTCAACCACTACAACTTTATGCAAAGATATCGGGCTTATCTCACACTTAAATTTTGACGCTTATTTTATTCTTTATTCATTAAATAAGAAAATAAACACATAAATCACATAATTCGCATAATTCACAAATAATACATTCTATTATTTCAAATTGGGGTTACAATGGTTAACCTAGACTATTACATTGCTAAAATGGCAAGCCTAGAAACACGGGCGTTACATTATGTGCTAGTGTATTTGCATGTTATTTATGTGTTGTGATTTATTGTATGTGATATGCATGATTCAGAGTTTACAGAGTAGGAACAGTGGGTCCATAGAGTTAGGACCTTCGGTTCCATAGAGTTAGGGCCAGAGGGCCCACAGAGAGTTGGGGATGGAGGGTCCCACTGAGACACATTGACTAGAGGGTCAACAGAGTTATAGCCTCGAGTGGCTAATATATGTTAGAGGGGTATTTTGGGGAACTCACTAAGCTTATGCTTACAGTGTTAAGTGTTATGTGTTTCAGGTACCAGTGATGACCGCGGGAAGGCGCCGGCTTGATTCGTACACACACATGGGATTTTATGTATTTAGATCTTGGGAGGTGTTTTGTGAAACAGAGACATGATACTATGACATTTTATGAATGAATGAGTTTGTAAAAATATGTTTAAAATGCGAAATATTGTTTTAAATTTTTACGGTGTTACAAGTTGGTATCAGAGCCTTGGTTTGAGGAATTCGGGTGCACCTTCGGGCGTATCTGAAATCAAACTAAGGATTTAAGGAAATTTCAATAATAAAATAAGTTTTCAAAAGAAGAACTTTCGAGACAAACAGAGCAGAGTCATGTGTACTAACAACCAGCGCTCGAACGGTGATTTCCCAAAATACCATTAGAATAAGTGTTATGAGATATGATATGACATGTTATATGATGAGCTATGCTATGCATGCTAGAGTAGACTAGGTATTCTTATTAGGACTAGAGTGGCCTGATATGTGATGCCTGAGTCTAGGAGTCTTGCTGCTAGGGATACTTCAGAGTGTTTAGGTAGCAGCGAGGAGATTATGAGAGTTCTACTAGCGAGTATCATATGATTAGAAAGAGTAGAGTACTTGGGATTTGGGACTCTGGGAGGAGGACTTGGGGTGAATGCTGATACGGTGTGAACGGTAGTATTAGGCCCGTACTACTGAAGACACCGGGTCAGTGCACAGCCTGAGTAAGAATCCTTGGAGTACCAAGGGACAAGTAGGGTGGAGTATTCGAGTGTGAGCATACTCGAGCGAGTCCCTAATATTTATTCTTGTGTTGTATTATAGAGAGAGAGAGAGAGAGAGAGAGATCATGGTTGGGACACGCCACACACCAGGGGGCAGCGGTACGAGTGATGAGGATATCCGTAGGATCATCTAGGAGGAGGTGGCTGCGGCCATCAGGGCAGAGATACCAGAGATGTTCGGGTCTATCAAGACCACACTGATAGAGACATTTGATGAGAAGTACGCTGCTCTTTCTGAGGCTGCTGTTGCTGTGGCCACTGCAGCTATAGCTGCGACTAGGCCGCAGGGTGGTGATGCGTTGCTGTTCCGAGCGTTCAGCAACACAAAACCACCAGAGTTTGACGGGACCCAGGATCCGATTGCGGCGATGAGGTGGATTTCAGACATAGAGGGGTGTTTCTTTACTTGCTCATCTCCAGAGCAATTGAGAGTTCGGTCCGCGCTGAACCAGCTTCGCTTGGGGGCGAAGGATTGGTGGAAGTTTGTGACGGCACACTATATGCCTGCTGAGCTTGCTGCAGTGACCTGGGAGAGGTTCACTACTATGTTCCGAGATGAGTACGTTCCCCGGGTGGAGAGGGAGCGTTTGGACCAGGAGTTTCTGACGCTCAAGCAGGGTACTGAGTCTGTTACAGTGATTACGAGGATGTTTCATGAGCAGGAAATGTTCTGCCCAGAGCACGTGTCCTCCGAGTAGGCACGTATGAGCCGATATCTGAGCATTTTGAGGAGGGATATACGAGAGTTCGTGGCGAACTCAACGTACCGGACATTTGACAAGCTTCAGGAAAATGCCCGGAAGAGGGAGATAGAGCTGGAGACCCAGGCTAGGGAAGAGGCTGAGTCTCAGGGGAGGGATCGACGACCGGTACAGTCTCAGCCAGTAGCCAAGCGGGCCAAGCCCGATGATTCGAGATCAGGGAACCAGAGGGGCCGCACTTGTGGCAAGTGCGGCAAGAGCCACGATGGGGTGTGCAGAGCAGGGTCTTGCTACAAATGTGGCAAGGAGGGGCATATGGCCAAGGATTGCCCCAAGGGGTTTGCAGTATGTTTTCACTGCAACCAGACCGGACACCGGAAGGCAGAGTGTCCGCAACTGCGGGGATCGGCACAGGGAGCATCTCATGGATCTGCCCTTGCTGCTATCAGAGCTACTGAGAGCCGGCCAGTGAAGGCCGAGGCACCGAAGGCACGAGGGAGAGCCTTTCAGTTGACCGCGGAGGAGGTCTGCGCAGCTCCCGATATCGTGGCTGGTATGTATTCTTTCGTGTATTTATTTTGATGTTGATATATATTGTGTTTATATTATGTTATGCGTAGGTACTTTTCTTGTGAGTTCTGTACCTGCCTTGGTGTTATTTGACTCGGGTGCGAGTCAGTCTTTTGTATCTTTGGCTTCTAGTCAGCACATAAGTGTTAGTCGTGAGGCTTTGAGTCGACCTCTGAGAGTTTCCATAGCTGACGAGAGGGAGGTGTATGCCACAGAGGTGATCTGAGGGTGTGTACTCGAGATTTTCGGTGTTGAATTCCCGATTGATTTAGTTTCTATTGCGATGGGGGATGTCTGTGTCATCGTGGGCATGGACTGGTTGAGCAGATTCGGAGCAGTTATCGACTGCGAGCGACAGTTGGTGACCATACGAGACCCTAGTGAGGGAGTTCTTACGGTGTACGACGAGGGTACACATTCTGGTTTAGCATTTTGTTCGACCGCTAGAGCGAGACAGTGTATACAACAGGGTTGTAGGGGCTTTGTAGTGTATGTGATGGATACGAGAGTTGACTCAGAGAGATCGAGGTCAGTTGATGAGGTTCTGATAGTGCGTGAGTTCTCGTACGTATTCCCAGAGGAGTTGTCGGGTGTGCCTCCCGTGAGGCAGGTGGAGTTCAGTATCGATTTGGTTCCGGGGGCCGCGCATATCGCCAAGGTGCCTTATCGCCTTGCACCTCCAGAGATGCAGGAGTTATCCTCGTAGCTTCAGGAGTTGCTGGGGGAGGGGTTTATTCGGCCGAGCAGCTCGCCGTGGGGAGCGCCTATCCTTTTTGTCAAGAAAAAGGATGGTTCACACCAGATGTGCATTGATTACCGGGAGTTGAACAAGCTGACGGTCAAGAACTGTTATCGTTGCCGAGGATCGACGATTTGTTCGATCAGTTGCAGGGAGCATCTTGGTTCTCCGAGATCGATTTGAGGTCTGGGTATCATCATGTGAGAGTGCGAGATGAGGACATCCAGAAGACAGCGTTCAGGACTCGTTATGGGCATTACGAGTTTGTGGTGATGCCTTTCGGACTCACCAATGCACCGGCGGTGTTCATGGATCTCATGAACAAAGTGTGCAGGCCGATGTTGGATCGCTCGGTGATCGTGTTCATCGATGATATTTTGGTGTATTCGAGATCCAGAGAGTAGCATGAGAAGCATTTGAGGGAGATCCTCGGAGTTCTGAGATCGGAGAGGCTTTATGCCAAATTCTCCAAGTGTGATTTCTAGTTGCGAGAGGTCCAGTTCCTAGGGCACCTCATTAACCAAAAGGGGATATTGGTCGACCCGGCCAAGATTGAGGCAGTGATGAGTTGGGAGGTGCCGAGGTCACCCACCGAGATCAGGAGTTTCTTAGGGCTAGCAGGCTATTATCGGAGATTTATCAGGGATTTCTCCAAGATCGTCGCGCCACTCACCAGGTTGACCCGGAAGGGTGTTGCTTTTTCATGGGGCTCAGAGCAGCAGGCCTCCTTCGAGGCACTTCGCAAGCGACTATGCGAATCCCCAGTTTTAGCCCTTCCGGAGGGGGTGGAGGACTTTGTGGTGTATTGTGACGCGTCGATCTCGGGGTTGGGAGCGGTGCTGATGCAGAGAGGGCATGTGATAGCATACGCATCAAGGCAGCTGAAGCCTCATGAGACGAGGTATCCCACCCACGATCTAGAGTTGGGGGCAATGGTGTTCGCCCTCAAGATCTGGCATCACTATTTGTATGGGGTTCGATGTACCATATACACAGACCACAAGAGCTTGAAGTACTTGATGGATCAGCCCAACCTGAATATGCGCCAGAGAAGATGGTCGGATGTTGTAAAAGATTACGACTGCGAGATCCTTTACCACCTGGGTAAGGCTAATGTTGTAGCCGATGCACTGAGTCGAAGGGCAGAGAGTGCCCCGATGCGAGATGTTTGTTTGAGATTGAACGTGATGGCTCCGGTGTTGGATACCATTCATGGGGCCCAGGCTGAGGCCGTGAGATCAGAACACCTGACGAGAGAACGAGTTGTCGGGTTGGTATCGGAGTTCGTTACCGATAGCCGGGGGCTTATGACATTCCAGGGTCGTATCTGGGTACCGTTTGTGGGCAGGACGCATACCATTTTGATGGAAGAGGCTCAACGATCGAAATTCTCGATCCATCCTGGGGCTACTAAGATGTATTTGGACCTAAAGAGAGAGTATTTGTGGCCCTGTATGAAGAGGGATGGCACGTGGTTTGTTGAGAGATGCTTAACCTATCGTAAGGTTAAGGCCGAGCACCAGAGACCGCATGGTAAGTTGCAGCCGTTGGAGGTTCCCGAGTGGAAGTGGGAACAGATTACCATGGATTTTATCAACAAATTTCCGAGGACTACTAGGGGAGTCGATGCAATTTGGGTGATTGTGGAAAGGTTGACGAAGAGTGCCCACTTTCTTGCTATCAGTGAGAGCTCTTCCGCTGAGAGGTTGGCAGAGTTGTACGTGAGAGAGGTGGTATCGCGGCATGGAGTACCGATCTCGATCGTCTCAGATCGAGATGTGTGTTTCACTTCCAGATTCTGGAAGAAATTTCATGAGGAATTGGGTACGCGACTGCATTTTAGTACCGCATACCACCCACAGACTGACGGGCAGAGCGAGCAGACGATTCAGACGCTCGAGGACATGCTTCGGGCATGTGTATTGGACTTCGGAGGGAGTTGGGACACGTACCTACCTTTGGCAGAATGTTCATATAACAACATCCATCATTTGAGCATCGGTATGCCGCCTTTTGAGCTGTTATATGGGAGGAGGTGTCGGACTCCCATCTGCTGGGGAGAGGTAGGGAAACGTGTGATGGGTAGTATGGAGATAGTACTTCAGACGACGGAGCAGATTTAGCAGGTCAGACTGAGGTTGTTGACCGCTCAGAGTCGCTAGAAGAGTTATGCGGATAGGCGTCGGTCCGAGCTTGAGTTTCAGGTCGGAGATTTTGTGTTCCTGAAGGTATCTCCTTGGAAAGGAGTGATCCGGTTCAGGAAGAGGGGCAAGCTAGGGCCCCGATATATTGGTCCGTTTAGAGTGATCGCGAGGGTGGGCAGAGTAGCATATCGTTTGGATCTACCTGAGGAGTTGGGGCAGATTCATGACACTTTCCACGTGTCACAGTTGCAGAAATGTATAGCCGATGAGTCGGCAGTGGTGCCATTAGAGGATATTCAGGTGGATGCGAGCCTGAATTATGCTGAGAGACCGGTGGCGATCAGGGATTGGAAGATCAAGGTTTTGAGGAGCAAGGAAGTGCCTCTGGTTTTGGTTCAGTGGCAACATCGAAAGCGGTCCGAGATGACTTGGGAGTCAGAGTCGGAGATGCGTGAGCAGCATCCGAAGTTGTTTCCAGAATGAGACTTCGAGGGCGAAGTCTGATTCAATTGGGGGAGAATTGTAACATCCGGATTTCCAGGTATATTATTTTATTTAATTATTTTGGAATTTGTAGAGGAACTCGGCAAGTTGGATCCAAGACTCGCCGAGTAGGTTCGCGGATGTTCATCCGGGTTCACGTCCGGACTCGACGAGTCCATTTATGGACTCGGCGAGTCCACGCTGTTTAATGAAACCCTAATCCCCCGGGTTTGGAGCCTATTTAAGGGCACTTATAGCTTCCCATTGCGGCTACCAGTCCCTTGAGAGAACCCTAAGTGAGCCAAATCGTTGTGAGGAAGAAGTCACTTTTGATCCTTGTACCTTTGGTTTAGCAAGAAAGAGGTGACCAAGAGCAAAGAGGAGGCACGATTCTAGCAGTTCCAGAGTTCATAGACTTCATTTTGAGGTAATAGTTCGAACCTCCTTCAGTTTTGGTGTTGATCATTAGAGTTAGGGTTTTCTAACCCCTTTGGAGAGTGATTATGTGGAGCAAATGGTCCCTCTTCTAGTTTTTGCCTTGGATCTGGACTCAAAGAGGTCCAAAGACCTTAACCCTTGGAGCTTTATGGATCAGTTTGGGGTTATTGGACTTAGGTTGCCATTTTTGGGACTAAATCTCCTTTTGATGCCTTGTTGTTGTTATACAAGCATCAAGTTTCGGACTTTACGTGACATTCATGCTTAGGAAGGCCAGATCTATGGTTTAGGGAAACAGATCTGACCTCAGGAGGACAGTAGAGTTTGTGCATGGCATGAACTCGACGAGTTGTTCTTGGGACTCGGCGAGTAGGGTTAGGGTTTCATGTAAATTGCTCAGTGAGTTGACTTGCCAAGTTGTGGGATGACTCAGTGAGTCAGAAGGGGGTTAGAGGACTGGAGTTCAAGGCCCCGCGATTCATGCTTGGTATGACTCGTCGAGCATAGGGATGGACTCGGCGTGCCAAGCGGGACAAAGTGTTAGAGAACATGTGTGAACTCGCCGAGTCACCAGGGTGCACTCGGCGAGTAGGGTCAAAGTGTGACCGTTGACTTTTACTGACTTTTAGGGTTTGGTCAACAATGGAGTACTTGTGTCGAGAGGGGGGTAAAATAGTCTTTTACCCTTCTGAGGGTGCCAATGGCAGGTTAAGTCTAGTCTCGAGAGTTATGTTTATAAGAGTATTTACTTTATGTGAATAGGCAGAGACTAGGCAATATTTCTACCGAGTTAGAGATTTACCGAGACGCCTGAGGTGAGTCTTCTCACTATACTTTACCTAGTGTGGTAACAGAGTTGTGTAGCAGTGTATTTTAGAGTTATGTGCTAGTGTATTTGCATGTTATTTATGTGTTGTGATTTATTGTATGTGATATGCATGATTCAGAGTTTACAGAGTAGGAACAGTGGGTCCATAGAGTTAGGACCTTCGGTTCCATAGAGTTAGGGCCAGAGGGCCCACAGAGAGTTGGGGCTGGAGGGTCCCAATGAGACACATTGACCAGAGGGTCAACAGAGTTATAGCCTCAAGTGGCTAATATATGTTAGAGTGGTATTTTGGGGAACTCACTAAGCTTATGCTTACAGTGTTAAGTGTTATGTGTTTCAGGTACCAGTGATGACCGCGGGAAGGCGCCGGCTTGATTCATACACACACATTAGATTTTATGTATTTAGATCTTGGGAGGTGTTTTGTGAAACAAAGACATGATACTATGACATTTTATGAATGAATGAGTTTGTAAAAATATGTTTAAAAATGCGAAAAATTGTTTTAAATTTTTACGGTGTTACATAAAACATACTACAACAGTTATAAATGTATTCTGTCAGAATTACTAGCAACAGACGGTTTATGTAATATTTATATTCTTATAGAATGCACATGTGTTTACATTTTGATATGAAAAAGAATCCACAACTTAACCCTTTTCATTCTACCAGAATACATACCACTATTTTCTTATTCCATTAAAATAGTAAACAACACACATATGCAAAATCAATTGCAATTTGCAAGCAAAATCTATTTTGTCAAAACTGAATCAAACAATATTAAATCATGTAGGAACAAAAATTGCATTCCTTTTCTTGTAAACTAAGGAACTGTAATTCTAGGAATATCAAATTATATATGCCTGGGATACATAAACTAAGGAACTGCAATTCGAGGAATATCAAATTACTAATTGATCATTTTCAGGCAAAAGTGAAGTAATTCTAATTGTATGCAAATTGAAAAAGGTTGAAAACCAACATAAATAATCTGTTAAAATGCTGATAAAGAGAGATGATAAGGGTATATACATATGTGGATCTTCATCCATTACAGCAGTTTCCTGAGCAAACGTATCCTGTAAAACCAAGTCGTCTTTTTCTCCATCTGCTTCACCCTTATCACCACCTTCGGGAACCAACCCACCATCATTGTTGACGCCACTAACTGCAGTAGCCTGCCATGTTTTAACAATCGCTGGGACTCCTGACTTCCTCTCCCTCAGTTTCTGAAGAAATTTGGTCCCTTCTAAAGCTAATCTGTGTTTATCAATCGTTGTTAGACCACATGTTAGCCATGAATTAGAACATCGAACTCGTAAGCTTTTTTGATTTAAATATTTAGCTTCAATTTATACCAAGAAAATATAGAAACCTTAACAGAGCATCTAAATCAATAAAACCCAAAAGTAAAAAATGAAATTGGAGAAGAAACCCAGCTCATAAAGAGAAAGAGTGAAGAACACTACTCACCGCATCTCATTGTTGTCTTCTGTAACTCCTGTTTGTTCATCTTCTTCGTATGCTATACTTCATTTTTGGAAATTTTTGTTCTTCTTCATCTTTTACAGCTTTTCTCTGATCCCCTCTCAGGCTTTACTCGAATGAAAACAACCATGATTGGCAGCTTCGGGTTCGATTACTTCGCAGAGGATGAATTTCTCTTGGCGCCTCAAGGTCTCGATACGTCTTACTCAATCAAACAAGAAATTCTTTTCTCTCTTTTCTTTCTACACAGGATGATGATGATGATGACGGATGAAAAGGGTCAATAGATTTAGGGCTTGAATATGGAACAAATAGAGAAGACAGAGAGAAATGGTGAAATCGATCTACAGGGGTGGTGGGTGGGAAGCGGTGAAATCGATTTAGGGAAAATGTTCTATATTTATCTTTGCTTGTTGGCGTGATATAAGGAATTGTTGTTATCTACCATAATTAACTATGCAAAATTTACTATAATACCCTTAAATGGTTTATTTAATGATTTATTTTTCCTAATTTCCTATTGGTGCATTCATACACACAATAGTTGCTAGAAAATTTGAACCTAGCTCGCTCTCTCTCTCTCTCTCTCTCTCTCTCTCTCTCTCTCTATATATATATATATATATATATATATATATATATATATATATATATATATATATATATATATATATATATCATGGAGCTATATTTAGGAATTGTATTTAGATAGTATATATTTATAATTATAGTAATGATATTTTTTAAAGAAAATCACGAAAAATCCTAGAAAATGATATAGAAATTATAATCATTGTGTTTTTTAATAAAAAGAAATATATGAGTTTTTTTTAAAGAGATGTATATGGTATCTTTATTTTATGTTTTTTAATAAACAGATTAAAGATTTCTTCAAATAAATTTATCATATATAAAAAAATCTCAAGAAAAATGCTTCAATTTTAACGTTATTAACAAAAAAAGTCATTCATGATTTGTCTTTTTTGTTTTATTTATTAATTTATTTATTTTATTTTTTCTTGTAATTTAATTCTTAAAACTGAAACTAAACCGGTATAAAAGTAAAGTTGTTTTGTAAATGTTTATCAGTTTTAACTTGCAAATAAATAAATAAACAAACCAATAATGACTTTTTATTAATATAGAATTTTTTTTTATAGATTTCTGTTAAAAACTTCTTGTACTCTTAAAGAGTATAACAATAAAAAAGGAAAAACATATACAACTTTCTACCTTTTTTTTAGGCTATCGCAACAAGCCCTTTAAAGTCAGATGCAATCTATTCTGCTCTCTCAAATAATAAAATAAAATAATAATAATACACCAATAGCATATCCCTGCAAAAATCAAAATATTGCTAATTTAATTTCATAAATATGGACCAAATATTTATCTAAATATGTATCAAAACCAACTTTGCAAACCAGGAAATAATATTTGGTAAGTTATTCCGCGAATGGAAGAAATCGGAGGTGGTGGGGTTGAATATAAGAGACGCCGGAAGTGAAGGGATAAGCATTGTGAGAGAGACGTCCATACATCAGTCTAAGCTACACCTCTATTCTTCTAATTGGCCAATGCTATTATTTTTTTTTTCTTTACATTTTTATATTTTATTAAATTATATATACACTAGAATTTAATAAGAAAATATATTAAAATTTACAATTTCTAATTCCCTACAAATAGAGTATAATATGTATATTAAATATATTCAAAAAAAGTAAAAGGCAACGTAACATCCCAAAATTACCGAGTAAAAACTTCATTTTAAATAAATAAAAATCATTCATTCATTATCCCAAAAGACGATTAGAATAAAAGTATTCTAAAAAATTAGAGTAAAATCATAAACAGTCAATGCGGAATAAATATTCAGGGGATACACAATATGATCAAGTCAAGCCCTTCATTTTGAAACCAAAAGTACCTGAAAAGATTTTAAAAATAAACTGTAAGCACAAAATTTAGTGAGTTCCGAAAAATACTGCATACCATACATGCATATAAGCTCGAAGCTTTAACGACTCTATTTCACGCCCGAGTCTATCTCTAGTCAATCGGTTATTTTCAACCGAACGAGTCTATTTGACCCACAGGTTTATTTCACCCCTGAGTCTATTTCAACTCAGTCAGTGTTTTTTCCACCGAACGTGTCTATTTTATCGCTGAATCTATTTCAACTTAATCGGTGTTTTTCAACCGAATTGTTCTATTTCACCACACATACATAAATCATACATGCATATCAGTAAGAATCACAAACACAACAAGCATATACAAGCATATCAGCAAGTTTCACAAAGACAACTATCATCCTACAACCATAATCCAGTGGGTCGGCATTGGTGCTTTCGACCCATAAGTACAGTGAAGAGACTCACCTCAACCCTGAAGACAAGATAAAGCAGCCACTCGAGCAGACAATATCAAGTCTCCTCTTGTTGAACATATCCGTATTAAAACCCTAATTGACAATTAAGGAAGTGACTAACTCACGAAAGGTCTTGGCTCACAATTAAACCTCCTTTGGGCAAAAGACCATTTTGCCCTTCTCATACTCAATCCCAACATGGTTGACTAATAGTCAAACAGGTCAAAATGTTAATGGTCAACACTCAGTTGACTTACGCCATACATAACTAAACTATGCCCTACGTAGAGCTACGCCCTGCGTACTTGGATTATGCCCTGCGTAATGCTCATGATCCCAAAAACTTCTATTATGGTCTTAGTACAACAAGTTAAACTCTCAAACTCCCATAGCTTATCTAAAATAATGTCTTAATGGATCACTACAAAAAAAATATCATTTAGTGACACATAAAAAGTGTCACTAAAAACCCAAAAATATGCCACTAAAAGTTTTTTAGATAATTAGCGGCAAACAAAATAAGTGTCACTAGAAACGCTCCCACTAAAACCCTTTAGTGACATTTTTTGTTTTTGTCGCTGCAGTTTTCTGAACCATTAAAGACACTTTTTTATTTGTCACAATAAAAAGAAATGCTTTTTGTGGCACATATTTTGTGCCGCTGAAAGCTTATGTGGTTCAAGAATTCAAGTTACTTTTAGTTACACATTTTTAGATTTTAGTAGTATTTTTTTTACCATAATACAAAAAATATTAAAACATACTTTATGTTGGTAAATACTAATGAGATTCTATAATTTAAGCTTACTTATATCTACTTAAATTTTATCTATAATATAAAATAAAATAAATAATTAAATTATAGCACGTAGAAAATACTAAAAAATTCATTGTTTTTAATAAATATTTTTGAACTTTTTGAATCAAATATTCAAGTAAATGTCAAATACGGCTAAACACCTGAAAATTCATCTACAGATCCTTAGGTACTTAAGGCTTGCAAGGGCTTGTAGGGAAACCTGCATAATAGCAACATACAAAAAACATGAAAATTGTTTATCACTATTTCTGTTCCACTTTTAAAGTAATAGCAACATACTTTGAAAGTAGGTTGCTATACTCAAAGTATAACAACCTACTTCCAAAGTATGTTTTTATTACTTTAAAAATGGGACAAAAAACAAGGTTTAAAGAAAAGCAATGAGTAAATGACTTTAAATAATTACAAACAAAATAAAACGATAATATAAGTAAAAATAGAAGAATATAATAATACCTCTTTATGAGCAGGTTGAGCAAGTGATTTGTCCTTGAAATATAGGATTCATTTGTTTTTTTTTTCTTTGTCATTTATCAAAAGATATTAAATATAAAATTTATGTAAAATTAAAAAAAAAACATTTTTGATGAGAACAAATCATCTTACAATTTATATAAATTTAAAAAAAAAAGAGTTTTATAAACAAAAAACTTACAAAATTCTCTGTCATTTCTGCCACATCTCACCTCGGACTCCCTGCATAATCTTGTAAAGTAGTTGACTTTATTAGGGAATTAACAGGGGTGAGTGAAAATGCTTCAAAAAAATTAAATAAATAAACATAAAAATAAAAAAACATTATAGTACATTGCTAGTTTTAAAGAGATATGGATAATAGATGTACTACCTGAGAACTTTGAAGAATGAGAGCACGTTGTTGCCTAAAGAGCTGAAGTGGAAGTGAAAAATGCGCTTATAAAACATAATATATGACCTTAATTTAACAAACTTTCGAGCTTTATGAAACTTATCATACCAAAATTTTTATAACTTTATTAAATTATTATCACACAAATGTGAATACGCCAGAGCAAGCTAGAACAAAATATCTGGTTAGATATTAATTTTAAACATGGAGGTGAAGTCATTGCTGAATACTTTCTACCCATAGGATATATAACCCGAATCGAGTCAACACAAAGCTTAAAATGCAAAGAGAAATGATAATAAAAAAATCTAAATATACAAACATAAATAAGATTATATGTAAGTATATCTAAAGTTGATGACGCCAAGTGGACCCTGCAACCATTTTGTTCAAATCCATCTCCAACAAAGGCATTGCAAATTTTACCTCTTCTGGCTACACTATAGCTGAATAACAACATCATCACATAATTTAAAATTTTAATAATCAAGTGAAGATATATAACTCATATGAAAATACCATGCCAACACCAGAGCTCATATACATTTCGATTCCCTCTTGAGAATAAATAGTGTTTCTTTCAAACGTTAGTCTTTCATCACCATTTCTAACACGCTTTTTCTGGTATGCTATGTTAAAATGTCTGCAGTGGAAAACATAATCATATAGATATAAATGGGTAATATCAAATATCTAATTATCCATGATGTAACCATTTTGAGAAAGGTTATTGTAAGGGGGTAAAATAATAACATACCTAAGTTCATGAACTAGAGAGAAGAGCTTAGTTGGAACTTTGCAATTAAGCAATTTCATTCAGATTTCCTCCACCGACATGATATGGTCTACAGTTTTCAACCTCAGGCAAAAAACCTTGTGAATCAATATTCTATTTCTTGTCCACATTTCAAATATGATCAGGTAGTGAACCTTGTGAATCAAACAAATCAAGAATAACCTCACTAAAAACAAAGTTTGTGAATATATTGATTAATTTTTTGAATTTGAAATGACATATCCTTCATAGGTCCAAGATATTATTGTATGATCGCATGCTACATGATACAAATGGAGTGTGATTCAAGAAATCAGACAGACATGACATATTGAGGTTCTTACATATTTCAGTTCTCCATGTTAGTATGTTTTATGGTCTACATATTTGTCTGATTAATCAATGTTATAGTATTCATATGCTTAAGGTAGTTATGTAATCTTATGTTAAACCAGATTCATTACTTTCATATATATATATATATATATATATATATATATATATATATATATATAGATATATATATATATATATATATATATCAATTCTTCACATTCTACACAAATCTAATAAATATTTTACAATAGCATAACGATTGATTAAGCAACTAAGCTTTTCACAGTCGAATTTGAACGGAATTAAATCCATGACATAAGGCTAAATTGTGTCCAATTTAATACATTAAGATTAGAAGTAGAAAGTTAGGAGTAGAAATTGAAAACATAACTCGGTGTACAAGAGCTGGAATAAGAGGATTACATCTAAAATCGACATGAAATACCTGTTGAGGAAGAGATGCCGACATTGTTCAAAACTACAGCACCATCGATGGCGTAAGGAGATGATGAACTGGACGACAGCGACGTGATTATGTGCTGGCGACGAACTGGAAGACGACAGTGTGATGGTGCAGCGAAGATGACCGGAGGTTGGTGATTGTACGCTCAAACCAATGTTATCGACAGGAGTGGGGTTGGGTCTAAACTATTTGGGGCATATTGGTAAGAATGGATAGTTATAGATTAATACTTTACCTAAAATAATTTATGTTCAATAAAAAAACAATTAAGATAACTTTTTTTTATCTAAATTTAATTCCATTAAACCTTATAGTGGCACATTTCTTGAATAACTTAGAAAACGAAGTCTATTATATGTTAACTAGATCATTTTAAATAACATAGAAAACAAAGTAGGCGAGTGTCCCTGATTGTCTTAGTTTACAAAGATAAATATATTTTTTTTTAATTTATTAAACGTAAAGGTCACCATGTTTATCTTTTCTCCAAAAAAAAAACTAAAAACAATTAATTAAAATTTTAGTAAGATATAACTTTTCGTGGCATATTAAAGCATTATGTCATTTATAATAATGAAGTATTAGTGACATAAGCTGGTAAATGTCATTAAATATATTAATTTTTACAATATCACATAAGATATGCCACTACAAACATGCAATAGTGCATATCATGCATATGCCATTAAAAATTTGTGCCACTAAATGACATTTAGTTTGTAGTGGATAAAGTCTCTAACTTTATCCATTTGCATGGTTACAAAGAGCAGAATACAAAAACCTAAGTTCATAAAGTTATCTATTGCACAAAAAATCTTGCATGAATGGACGGGAGTGCCCAAGGTCTCATATTTACGATTTAATAACCTCAAAAGCATCAGAAGGAGGCACTCAAATGGTATGGAGTAACCCATACTCACAAGAACCAAGATTAAGGGAAAAAAACATAAAACCCAAGAGCTAATTGGATCTAACAAATGGAACATCAAGATGCAAGCTTTATACTATCTGGAGATTGGTGATGAAGTGCAAGGTCAGGATCTACAAAGATTGAAGCTCACAATTGTCTCTTCAACGGACTCCTTTTTCTAAAATGCACCCAAAAACACACTAAAAGCTCCAAAACTCACAAATGGTTGCTAGGGTATCAAAGGAATGATATGAGGTTATGGAGGTTGGTTATGGGAGGGATCCATGAAGTTAGAGCCCTTAAATAGGGCTTAAAACAATAGAATTAGGGTTTTAGTCAGCTACAATTACACCCTACGTAACATAAGTTACGCCATGCATATCTTATAAAAAATGTGTTCCTCTATCAGCTACTATGTCATGCATAGATACATTACGCCTTGTGTTGGGCAAAACCCCCTTCTTCCAACTTAACTTCAAACAACCATAACTTCTTCGTTTCAACTCCATTTTTGGCATTCTTTATATGCACAGAAAGGTATTGAAGAGCCCCACAATTTTATCTAGTTACTTTTAGCTTAACACATGACGAACTAAAACCATAATTCATTAATAAGCCCGACATTAAACTTTTCCTTTCTACGCTTTGGTTCCAACACAAAAATCAAGGGCGTAGATCTCTCAACCAACAATAGCAACCTTTAATAGGGTTTAAACCATATTTCCTTGAAGCCCAATGCGTTTACTTGATCCTTTTATTGTCCACAATTCGAAAATAAGAAACTTTTTGAAACAGGATCTTATAGGTAACTGTTATTGAGTTTTAAAAAGTGAAAGGAGAAAGAGTGAAAAATTAGGTGGTGTTGACGTGACATAGAAAAAAAATGAAATGTGCAAAGTATGTACATACATGTGTCGTACCGAGGTCCCCCATAACCCTCAATTCCAGTCCACCCAGATAGCACATGCCTACTTGTTTTTCCCTGCTTTGGGTTCATCAGGAAATCAAAGGCGACAAGAGTATGTTTTCTTGTTCATTTTTCTTTTTTTTTCAAACTTTAAATGATTTTATGATCCTCTTAGGGAATATGTTGGGATGCAATGTTCTTCATGGAGGATGGAAAAAAACATGGAAGACCCAATTAGACATGTGTGTTTTTATGCATTGTGACTTGAAAGAGAGAGACAGATAGATAGAGAGAGAGAGAGAGAGAGAAAGAGAGAAAGAAAGAGAGAGAGAGAGAGAGAGAGAGAGAGAGAGAGAGAGAGAGATTTGTACATCTCCATAAATAGTGTTTGGCATATTCATTGTAGAGTGTGCTTAAGAGATGCAATATTTAAGAGTTGTGAATTGAGTTAATTATTTAACAAAAGTTCCAATCCTTTTTTGAAACTCCTCACTATCATTAATAATATATTTTAACACCCAAATCATCGTGTTGATTGTGTTCATAATATTTTGCATGTCAAATTAAGCTTTCATGTCCTAACAAGTGATATAAGAGTCAAATCATTAAGATTCAATCGATCACTTAATGGAATGGTTCATGATTTGACAAATTTCATCGTAAATCGAACGATTATGGTATTTCTATTTATTTTATTTAATCATGTACTATAACATCTGATTTTCAGGTATTTTCATTTTAGTCATTGGCTTAATTAAAGTTTTCATAATTGGCCCTTAGTGTCAAAAGCCTTACATTTCATCTTGTACACCGGGTGTATGTGAGGTACACACAACATACATGTGCGATCTTTGGAAACGTGAGCCTCATGCTAGTACGATGAGCGTACATGGTACGCAGGGCGTACTAGCTTAGGACATAAACCCTACATTTTAGGGTTTTCTCCCTATTTAATCCACGTTATGCCTCCTTTGGACATTTATTATCAGCATCCCTTCTCTCTAAACCCTAGATATCGAATCCTAGGCTTGAGAGTGATGATCTTGTAGCCTTTTAGTAATTTTATGCATTCTTGTTGGCAAATAAGGTCCCTGAAGAATGTGGTGTTGCTTGCAAGCTTGTAGATCCTGAAACTCCTTCATCTTGTGCATCTTTTGATGGTATAATGTCTATACCTTACTAATGTTCTTTCTAGATCTCCATAGATGGGTTTTTATTAGCTTTTTGTCATAATGCTTGTACCTTTTTAAGTATGAAGTACTTCAGAGCATATTAATTGTCCTTTTAGATGTATTAAAGTGCTTAGATTCATAAAAGAGGTTGCTTGATCATTTCCTTTGGCCCATGCATGAGTTAAGTGACTTAAGGTATTGTAGAAGTTAGAGTTTTGTGTATTAAGCCCTATCTAGCCATGCTAGTTAGTGACAACATGGCTAGATATCTTATGAGCTGATAGAACTGCATGCTAGTTAGTGCTAGGCTAAGGATCGTATAGGAATGGTGTAATAGGGTTGCCTGATTTGTGTTGCCTTTAGCCTAGGAGTTTGTTCTTATGAGATTGAATCTGGCATTGCTATTTTCTTGGTTTATGTTGTATAATTGTACATAGTTAGGATTTTATAGCCTTAGAATGCATGATTTAGCCTTTCTTCCTATTCGTTGTTTTGTTGTGGATTTGAGTTAGAATCATTTATTCAAATCTCTATCAAGTCTTCCATTGTGTACGATTAGCATGTGCAAAGCAAATGGCGAGAACAACAGAGATCTTGTGAGGTGGAGCAGTGCTAGGGAGTAGTCTAGAATAAGTGCCTAGTGTTGGATAAGGTGTCTAAGTCCGTAACTATATTTGGTATGAACTTGACCCGACCCGGCAAGGTCCATTTGGGTTGCACTTCACCTAACAATTTGTATGGATATACCTTTGAGAATAATATGTTTATGATCTATTGATATATTATAAGTTATAATATATTAATATGAAATAATATTATTTAATTAGTGTTGATCAACAATTGATTTTGGAATTAAATTGTTGATCAAAAGAGGCTAATTAAATATAGACTCTTACATATATATGGATTGGGCTAATATTTATTTAGGATAGGCTAAGAGTATATGGAAGTCCATGGATAGTCCATGGAGCATTTAACCCATGGATCCTAGGTAAATGAAGAGTCATGGGTATTAGGGTTTAACCATAATCCTCCATACTATATAAAGAGGTCCTTGGTTCTAGAATTGGCACTAGTGTGTGTGAGAAACAAGAGTGGGCCGATTTTAATGAGCATCATATTCTCTCTAGTATTTCCAAATTGTTTTGGTTGATTTGTGACACCACTTGAGGCATCCACACTATTGGTGCTAGGCTCTAAAACTCCAAGCAATCAACTACAAAAGAAAGGTATGTTATTCTACTTAAAGTTTTGCATTACAAGTACCCCATAACATGCTAGTTAGGTTGTAAACCTTTGAAAACAAATTTGCATGTATTTTAGAGAAAACATAGATCCAAGGTTTCTAGGGCTACATGTACACCATAGGAGTGATAGAATATTCAAAACCCAACAGTGGTATCAAAGCCAAGGCTTGTTTTCTTGATACTTGATGCAAATAGTTGAAAAAACTCATGTTTTATGCATTCTGCTGAGTGGACTCGCCGAGTCCATGGGGGGACTCGACGAGTCCATGCCTATCTTCAACCAACTCGTCGAGTCAGTTCGTGCACTTGACGAGTTGGCTTGTTAGAGTGCACTTTTTTGAGTTTTGTTGTTGAAATAGACTAGAAACATTACCCTAAACTGTTTTGGTGTTTTAAAAATTGTTTTAGATAAGGTAATGGTTATGCTAATCAATTTACGATGGCTAATATCAAAATTCCATGTTTTATATGTGTTAATATGATCCTTGAAATTTTGATATGAGTGTTCATGTTCTTATGAGTTATTGTTAGATCATAGGAATTATTTGCGGAATTGTTTAATGATTAATTCTCGATCAATTATGTGTTTTAATGGAATCCATAATTTGTCCTTAAGTTATGGATTACCAAAAGTCACTCTTTTAAAGTCCATTTAAAACACATAGGTTACATAAATTGAAAGGTCTCTCATTTTAATAAACCATTTACTCATAAGTTATGGAGTTGAAAAGTCTTGAATAGTTTCAAAACTTGCCCTCAAGTTTGGAATTTTTAAAGTCTCACACATTAATATTTTAATTCCAAATTGAACCTTAGAGTTTTAAAGGTTTAAAATTCAACCCTTATACTTCTGTAATATTAAAAGTTTAATCATTATATATATGTATAAGAATAAGTCAGTCTTACCGTTAGTAGGCCTCATTCATGAAGCCGGTCTATAAGGGAGGTATAAGGTCACTGCCTATAAAATGGTTGTTTAATGGGTGCCCACTCTCACCCACCGCTTCCTTGACTGGTGGAGGGTCATTAGCTGAACGGGTAGGATAGGACCTTAATCCCCATTAAAAGTATAATGAAATCATAAAGTAACCAAACCTTTATTAATTCTCAATATTAGTTACTTTAGGAAAATGTGAAATAGGTGCTAACCCATGAAATTACCCTTTGTACCTTACCAAGTTGTTAGTGGAGTGTGTGTGGTTAACCGGCACAATAAAAAGGACTAGTAAGAGTGGCAAAGGGTGACTTAAGTTTATCATAGATCAGTGCAACACGTGTGGTTGACCGGAACATCGATTGGGTGATAAAATTAAGTGTACCAAGTCAATTTGCATGGTTATTCACACTTTGTTTGTGATCCTCGGCATCCCAGTCACAAACTTGAGAGGGCATAATCGAGATTTAAACATGTCATTGAAAGTTCAATGAATCTCAAAAGATCTAGGAGTTTCAAATCCAATTAAAACTTAATAATTTATTTTGTTATAATGGTGGAAATTGGTAAATCATCATTTACCTACCTTTAAATATTTTATAGCTTGGATTACGGCATCCCTCTTCCAAGTTATGAAATAGTTTGTAAGGTCCTAGCCTTAATATTTCATTTGGGCGACTTATTAAGGGCTCTTTATCTAATTAAAACTTCTCTTTCTTTTCTTTCAGATGTCTTCCAACACTGCTGCTGGCTCAAACCCTACAGGCTCCTTTTCCCTCATGAACTTGTGTGGGAAAGTCACTTTTGATGGTTCTAATTTCAATGAATGGATTAGGAACATGAAAATGATTACCCACTATGAGGACAAGGAATATGTCCTTGACAAGGAACTTAAGTTTACTAATGAGACCACTGCTACTCCTGAGAAGATTGCGGAGTTTGTTGCACATGAGAGGGATGCTACTAAAGTGTCCTGCATTATGTTGGCTACTATGACTCCCGAACTCCATAAATCCTATGAAGATTTCTACCCCTATGAGATGCACCAGGATCTAATGGAAAGGTATCATCAGAGTACGCGTCAAGAGAGGTATGAAATCATCTCCTCCATGATAACAGTCATGATGAAGGATGGTGAACCCATCACCGATCACATGTAGAAAATGCAAAGATTTGTGGACCAGTTGCTAAAGCTTAATGTGGACTTCCTTGAGGACATGGTGATTGATATCATTTTCCATTCCTTACCTCCAAGTTATGATCAGTTTCGTATGACTTGTCATATGAACAAGGAGGAAGTCACACTTAGCAAACTTCAAGGAGTTTTAAGGACCGCTGAGAGTGGCCTTAATGGTAAATCGGTTGTTACTTCTACTCCTACTCCTACAACAGCCCCTGTTTTGGCAATTGGGCACGAAAAGGGGAAGAAGAGGAAGACCCCTTCGAAGGGTACCAATGGAGAGTCTCTTGATGGCTCCTCTTCAATTTGGAACAAGAAAGGTCTCATTCCTCCTTCTTCAAACCCAAAGGAAGCACAATACTTCTACTGCCACGAAAAGGGGCACTAGAAGGGAAGCTACCCTGAGTACTTGCAGGATGTAAAGGATGGAAAGTTAAACCCACCCATGCAGGTAATTATACCATATTGTCTAATAACTCATTGCATACTAACTCTTGGTTGGTTGATACAGGTTGTGGTATTCACATTTATACTGATTTGTAGGGCCGAAGAAATAGTGAAGTAGTGGAGCACGGGAAGATAAACTTAATCATGAGCAATAGAAAAGCATCACATGTGACCAAGATTGGAGTTTATTCTTTATTGCTTAATAATGGGTTAACTTTTGATTTGAATAAATGTTGTTACTCGTCAGAAATGGCAAGAAATATTATTCCCCTTCATAGTTTGTACAAGCAAGGATTCACATTTTCATTTGATAATAAAATTAATGCTATTGATGCTTTTTATAATGATGTGTTTTATTTTAAAGCATTACCTTGTGATGGTGTATGTAAAACTGTGTCGATTGTAGACAACTTAGGAAATAATGTATTTCATATTGATTCTTAGATAAAGCATCATTATGGCATTGTCGTCTTGGACATGTCAACAAGAAGCGCATAGGCCAACTCCAAAAGGCTGGAGTTTTGGAATCATTTGACCTAAAATCAGATGATAGTTGCGAGTCTTGTTTGCTTGGAAAAATGAAAAAGTCACCCTTCACTGGTACAAACTATGAAGGTTTTTTGGATCTCATACACACAGATGTGTGTGGACCCTTCAAAACTGCCACAAGGGATGCTAATCACTATTATGTGACTTTTACTGATGATTACAGTAGATATGGATATATCCACTTAATCAAGCATAAGTCAGAAACCTTTGAAAAGTTCAAAGAGTTTAAGTAGGAAGTGGAGAATCAACTGGGCAGGAACATCAAGATGCTTCGATCCGATCGTGGAGGAGAGAATCTTAGTATTGAGTTCCTTGACTATCTTATGGAATGTGGGATCATCTCACAATTGACACCTCCTAGGACACCACAGCTGAATGGTGTGGCTGAGAGGCGCAATCGAAACTTGTTGGACATGGTTCGTTCTATGATGAGTCGTGCTTCGTTACTAATATCATTCTGGGGGTATGCCTTAGAGACTGTCGCCCATATCCTTAATCTAGTCCCTACCAAAAAGGTTGCCAAAACACCTCAGGAGATGTGGACTGGGAAAGTTCCAAATCTAGACCACATCAGGATTTGGAGTTGCGAGGCTTTCGTGAGGCGTGAGTCTCACGACAAGCTCGAACCTCGAAGCGAGAGGTGTATTTCCATCGATTACCCACATAAATCCTTTGGTTACCTCTTCTAACAACCCAATGAGAATGTGGTCTTTGTGGCAAGGAGAGGAGTCTTTCATGAAAGAGAATTTATAATCCAAGGAGACAGTGGGAGGCAAATTGACCTTGAAGAACTTCAAGATTCAAGCGGTGAAGGAACCTCAAACACTAGCGACCAACCTGAGGAGGAAACTCCTATTGAGCCAATATATGAGTCCGTACCTCCGAGGCGTTCCACTAGAGTTAAGAACACACTAGATTTTTATTACAGTTATCACATCACTACTGAAGGTGATACATTTATCAGTGACAGTACACTGATAGATTTGGATGGACCTAATAATTATAAGGAATCCATGGCAGGCCCCGAGTCTGCTAAATGGCAGGAGGCTATGGACAACGAGATTCAGTCCATGTATGAAAATCAAGTTTGGGACTTTGTTGACAATGTACCAGGTCGTAAGATAGTTGGGTGCAAATGGATCTTCAAGAAGAAGACCGACATGGATGGGAAGGTGCAGAGTTACAAAGCGCGATTGGTGGCGAAGGGCTTTACTCAAACTCTGGGAGTTGACTATGATGAGACCTTCTCACCGGTAGCAAAGATCAAGTCTATTAGAGTTTTTCTAGCCATAACTGCATTTCATGATTATGAAATATGGCAATTGGATGTCAAAACCGCTTTCCTTAATGGAAAGTTGGTTGAGGATGTTTACATGAATCAGCCAGTGGGTTTTTTCAATGTAAAGTACCCTAATAGAATGTGTAGTCTTGAAAAATCCATTTATGGATTGAAACAAGCATCTCGCAGATGGAATCTTTGCTTCAATGAGAAAGTCAAAAGAGTTTGGTTTTTCGAGGAGCGAGGATGAGTCCTATGTATATGTTAAGGCTAGTGGGAGTATAGTTAGTTTTTTGGTATTGTATGTGGATGACATACTACTCATAGGAAATGACATCCCACTTTGCAGGAGATTAAGTCTTGGCTTCGGAAGTGTTTAGCTTTGAAGGGCCTTGGAGAAGCTGCCTATATCCTAGGGATAAGGATACTAAGAGACAGGAGTAGAAGACTAATTGGACTTAGTCAGAGTACCTACTTGGATAAAGTGTTGAAGAAGTTCAACATGGAGAATTCCAAGAAAGGGGAGTTACCGATCCATCACAATGCCAGAATGAATAAAACTCATAGTCCGAGTACAGAGGCTGAGATAGCTGAGATGAGTCGATTACGATATGCTTCCATTGTTGGCTCGATCGTGTATGCTATAACTTGTACTCGCCCTGATGTTGCCTTTGGTTTGATCATTGTCAGCGGATATCAGGGAAACCCTGGCAAGGCTCATTGGACTGCAGTGAAGAACATTCTCAAGTACCTATGAAGGACTAAGGAATGGGTTCTTACTCTCGGTGGGAGTGATGACTTGAGTGTAGTAGGGTATAGCGATGCTAGCTTTCAGACTGATAGGGATAATTTCTGCTCTCAGTAAGGCTGGGTCTTTACCCTGAATGGAGGAGCAATTACTTGGAAAAGTTCCAAGTAAGGGACAGCAGCTGATTCTACTTGTGAATCAGAGTACATATCAGCAAGTAAAGCAGAAAAGGAGGCGATATGGCTAAATAACCTCATTGGAGACCTTGGAGTTGTACCAGCTATACAGGAGCCTATGGAGATTTTCTGTGACAGCAATAGTGCGATTGCCTTAGCCATCGAACCAAGAGATCATGGTAGATCTATACATATTGACAGAAAATATCACTTCATAAGACACAAGATAGAAGAAGGACTCATTGTGGCAAAAAGGGTATTGTCAGAAGAGAACCCTGCAAATCCCCTCACGAAGGGACTGACTAGGGTTAGGCATTGGCCGCATGCAAGGAGCATCGGGTGGAGAGATGATATTAGTTATAATAATTAGATAGCTATTTCTGAAACTTGTAAATGTAATTGACATTTGATGATTAAATAAAAGTTGTTGTTTTTTTATAAGTGAGGTGTTACTATCTTATGTTAATCATTTACTATTGTTTCAATTTTTGCATGTTTTGACTTCCAGAATAATTATTTTATTCAAAACTCTCCACAGTTGGTCATACGTTGGAAGTAGGTATTGAATTAAGACTGTCATGAATTTGGCTTGTAAGATTTGTCTAAGGTGCATTAGACAATGCAGCGGTTGCTCCAACATTCATGCGTGTTCATGGTCTGAATATTGGATTAAACCCACACTCACTTGGATCACTTCATGGAATTTATCTCGAGTGATCGTGAGACGGTAATATCATATATATCTTCACACCTAGAGATGTGAGTTGTTGACTATGAGGTGGTTATCCATTGATTCTACGAAAAAGCATCAGTAACTTGATGTCATAAAACGTGCTTTTGTGCATAACTCAAAAAGTAGTTAGTACAAGCATATGAGTCGAAGTTTATTTGTTCCTTTTAGCAATAGAAGTGATATATGGGCCCCTCGATGATTTGGTTTTGACTTATGTATCGGGCCCAGTCAGAACCTAATTGATATGTTCAATTTAGTTCTATGTCAAACAAATTAGAGATCGAGAAACAACTGTTGGACAATAAGTACGACATTGTTCCATGTATTTGTCCGGCTGATATCTTGAGAAAAGAGGATTATATGATCACTTATATAAAATGGCGTTTCATAGTTCAACAGAGTTTAAAGAGGTACGATTCCTGGTTGGTTCCTAAAGTTATACTTGCAACTATAGTTATTAGACTTATCCAAGTGGGAGACTGTTGGATAAGGTGTCTAAGTCCGTAACTATATTTGGTATGAACTTGACCCGGCCCGGAATGGTCCATCTAGGTTGCACTTCACCTAACAATTTGTATGGATATATCTTTGAGAATAAGATGTTTATGATCTATTAATATATTATAAGTTATAACATATTAATATGAAATCATATTATTTAATTAGTGTTGATCAAGAATTGATTTTGGAATTAATTTATTGATCAAAAGAGGCTAATTAAATATGGACTCTTACATATATATGGATTAGGAGAAGATTTATTTAGGATGGGCTAAGAGTATATAGAAGTCCATGGATAGTCCATGGAGCTTTTAACCCATGGATCCTTGGTAAATGAAGAGTCATGGATATTAGGGTTTAACCGTAATCCTCCATACTATATAAAGAGGTCATTGGTTCTAGAATTGACACTAGTGTGTATGAGAAACAAGAGTAGGCCGATTTTAGTGAGCATCATATTCTCTTAAGTATTTCCAAATTGTTTTGGCTGATTTGTGACACCACTTGAGGCATCCGCATTATTGGTTCTAGGCTATAAAACTCCAAGCAATCAACTACAAAAGAAAGGTATGTTATTCTACTTAAAGTTTTGTATTACAAGTATCCCATAACATGCTAGTTAGGTTGTAAACCTTGGAAAACAAATTTGCATGTATATTAGAGAAAACATAGATTCAAGGTTTCTAGGGTTGCATGTACACCATAGGAGTGTTAGAATGCTCAAAACCTAATGCCTAGATGCTTAGTAGTGGTTGTGTGGAACCATTAGGGAGATTGTATAACTAATCTTGAGAAATAGAGTTCTTGTGACTTAGAGTCTTGAGAGGATAACTTGAGACAAATACGGGTTGGTGTGGAAGGTAGTATTGGGGCCCTACTACTAAAAGAAACGGATCCATACGTGACTCAAGAAGGAATACTATGGAACTAAGGAACTTGTAAGAGTGTGTGGATGTTAGTATTTGTGCTTTAGCATGATTCTGATGGTTTTCTTGAATGTTTCAGTATGGTTGTTACCATAGATTCAGGCTCGAGCAACCCCGAGAGGTCGAGTGCTAGTGATGATGAGATTTGTCGGTTTGTTACCACCGAGGTGGTCGAAGCAATCAGAAGGGCGATACTGGAGATGTTTGGGTCCACTAAGACCATAGTTTTATGTCGCCGTCACTGAGGATGCTGCTGTCGCAACCACCGTAACCGTTGTTTCTTCTAGATCACAAAGGGATGATTCTTTATGGTACTGGAAGTTCAACAACACAAAGCCACCTAAGTTTGATGGGACCCAGGATCCGGTTGCTGCGATGAAATGCATTTTGATGTTGAGGGTTTTTTTACACTTGCTCTTGTCCGGAGAATCTAAGGGTTTGTTTTGCACTGAATCTGCTTCGCTTGGGAGCGAAGGATTGCTGGAAGTTTGTGACCGCTAATTATTCTCTTGCAGAGCGTTTTGCGATGACCTGGGAGAGATTTACTGAGATGTTCAGAGATGAGTTTATACCGGTGGTTGAGAGACAGAGTTTGGCCCAAGAGTTCTTGTCTCTCAAGGAGAAGACAGAGACGGTAACTGACATCAATAGGATGTTTCATCAGAGGGATTTGTTCTGACCTGAGCACATGTCGACTAAGTAGGTATGTTTGATTCAGTATCTAAGTATTCTGAGGAGGGATATTCGTGAGTTCTTGGCGAACACTTTGTATCGGACATTGGCTGAGCTGCAGACCAATGCTAGGAGAAGAGAGATTAAATTAGAGACCCAAGCTAAAGATGATAGGGACATCCAGGTGAGATATAGGAGACTAGTTCCATCATAGCCATCGACTAAGCATCATAAGCCCGATGACTCAAGAATTGGAGGCTAGAAGTGTTGCACATGTGTTAAGTGCTGCAAGGGGCATGAGGGACCATCTTGGTTAGGGACGACATGTTACATGTGTGGAAAGGAGGTACATTTGGCTAGAGATTTCCTTAAGGGAATTTGGATTTTCTTCAATTGAAACCAGACAGATCATTTGAGTTCCAAGTTTGCTTATCTTGCATCTAGGCCGGTTCAAACTCCGGCCCACACAACCCTGCATATTGTTGACGGCCGGCAGGGAAAGGCCGAGACACCGAGGGCTCAAGGGAGAGTATTTCAGTTGACAACAGAGGAGGCCCGGGAAGCTCCAGATATTGCGGCTGTTATGTGTTCTTTATTATTCTTTTGATTTATTTATGTTGCTTATGTTATTGTTCATGTACTACTTTGCTTGTGAATTATGTACCTGCGCTTGTGCTGTTTGAACCGGGTGCGAGTCAGTCTTTTGTGTCATCATCTTCTTGTTATGGTTTCAATATTGTGCGGGAGGCCTTGAGCAGGTTGTTGAGAGTCTCTATACCTGATGAGCATCCGGCCTCCACTACTAACATGAAGCGAAGCATCCGAATCATGATTTGGAGTTAGGGGCGGTGTTTTTTTCCCTCAAGATTTCGTGCCACTATCTTTATGGTGTTTGGTTTACCATCTACAAAGACCGTAAGAGCCTGAGATATCTTATGGATCAGCCCTAACCTGAAAATGAGGCATAGGAAGTGGCTGGATGTAGTGAAATATTATGACTATGAGATTCTGTATCATTCATGCAAGGCCAATGTTGTGGCTGACACCTTGAATCGGAGGGTGGTCAGTACCCCAATTCAAGATATGTGTATAATGATGACTGTGATGACTGTAGTGTTGGAAAAGATGAAAGAAGCACAATTGGAGGCCAGAAATGAAGAATATCATAAAAGTGAGTAGGTGATTGCTCAGATTTTAGTATTTGGTATGGACAGTAAGGGGCTTTTGACTCTTCATGGGTGTGTTTGGGTGCCTTATGCTGGTGGGGCTCGATGAGTATTGATGGAGGAGGCCCATAAGTAGAGATTTTCCATCCATCCAGGGGCTACCAAGATGTATCTTGACCTGAAACATAGTTACTAATGGTCGTGTCTAAAGAGGGATGTGGCCAGATTTATAGAGCAATGTTTGACCTGTCAGAGGGTCAAGGCCGAGCACTAGTGCCCTCACAGCAAGTTATAGTCCTTAGAGGTTCCGCTATTGAAGTAGGAGCAGATCACGATGGATTTCATTACAAATTATCCAAAGACTGCAAGGGGTTTTGATGCTATTTGGGTGATAGTGGATCATTTAATGAAAAGTGCTCGATTCCTAGCCATATGCGAGGGTTCTTCTACAAAGAATCTTGCTGAGATTTATGTCTGAGACGTGGTGGCTCAACATGGGGTTCCAACTTCGATTGTGTCAGACCGGGATGTTCATTTTACTTCCAGATTCTGGAAGAGGTTTCACGAAGAGTTGGGCACCCGATTTCATTTTAGTACTGCCTATCATCCCCATACCAACAGCCACAACGAGCTGACTATTCAGACGCTCAAAGATATGTTGCATGTCTACATCATTGATTTTTGTGGGAGATGGGACTCCTATCTCCCGTTGGCTAAGTTTTCTTATCACAACAGCCTTCATGCCAGCATTGGCATGCCTCCCTTAGTGCTTATGTATGGTAGGAGGTGTCAAACTTCTATTTGTTGGGTCGCGGTCGGTCAGAGAGTCATGGGGATCCTAAAGATAGTTCTTAAGACAATCAAGCTTGTCTAGTAAGTGAGACAGAGATTGTTGACGACCTAGAGCCACCACAAGAGTTATACAGATCGACGATGCTTTGAGCTAGAGTTTTAGGTAGGAGATTTGGTGCTTCTGAAAGTATCACCCTGGAAGGGTATTATCCGCTTCAGGAGGTAGGGCAAGCTGGGCCCCAGGTTTATTGGCCCTTTCAAGGTGTTGGCCTATGTGGACAAGGTGGCTTATTGGTTCGAGTTATTGGAGGAGTCGAGGCAAATTCATGATACCTTCAATGTTCTCCAGTTGAGGAAGTGTATAGCTGACGACATAGTTGTGAGTCCTTTGGAGGGCATTCAGGTTGATGATCATTTGAATTACACTAAGAGGCCTATAAAGATTCTGGATCGGAGAGTGATGACCTCGAGCAACAAGGTAGTGAACTTGGTTAAAGTTTAGTGGCAACATCGGAAAGGCTCGGAGTGGACTTGGGAGCCTAAGACTAAGATGTACGAGCAGTACCCTGATTTGTTTTCTAAGATTGACTTCAAGGGCAAAGTCTAATTCTAATGGACGAGAATTGTAACATTTGGTTTTTAGTTATTTTTTATTTTAGTCCTTGGTTTAATTAAAGTTTTCATATTTCTCCCATTATGTCAAAATCCTTGCATTTCAGCTTGTACGATGGGTGTACATGAGGCACCCATTAGCGTACATGAGCGGGCCTTGGAAACGTAGGACCCATGCTAGTATGTTGAATGTATATGTGGTATGTAGGGCGTACTAGCTCAGGCCATAAACCATAAATTTTGGGGTTTGCTCCCTATTTAACCCACTTTATGCCTCCCTTGGACATTCTTATCAGCCTCCCCTCCCTCTAAACCCTAGACATCAAACCCTCTCCTTGAGAGTGAGGATCTTGGAGCCCATTGGTGATTTTGTTCATTGTTGTTCATGAAGAAGGTCCTTGGAGAAGGTGGTGTTGCTTTGAAGCATGTAGATCTTGAAACTCCTTCATCTTGTATATCTTATGAAGGCATAAAGTTTATACCTTGCTTGCAAGCTTGGACCTTTGTGAGCATGGAGTACTTGAGAGCATATTGGTTGTCCTTTTCGATGTATTGAAGTGCTTAGATTCATAAAAATGGTTGCTTGATCATTTCCCTTGGCCCATGCATGAGTTAAGTGACTTAGGGTATTGTAAAAGTTAGAGTTTTGTGTATTAATCCCTATATAGCGATGAAAAGGCTTAAAGTAGGTGACATTATGGGTTAAGACATTCTATAATGGTCAGATCTGAAGTTGGGATACGTATCTTAATGGATTAAGACATAAAAGTTGTTCAATATGGACTAGGCAGAGTACGTCGGGTGTACTCCTGGCTAAGACCCGCATAGCCAGGACCGTCCCTATTGATCGCTGACCTGAGTTGTACACCCCACATAAGAAAATGTATGCCCTGTGTACGGATGACAGGGATTTGGATCGGGAAGGGTGAAATGGTCATTTTACCCTTCAGGGACATAGTTGTGGGATTAGACTTATGATTCGGGTAATATACCTTAATTGATTATGGTTATTTGTTGTGTTTATTAGGCGGAGTCTAGTTCTGACTGTTCGGGTGTGAGATTTATCTGTCATCAGTATCGATTGAGTCTCCTCACTTATTCTTACCTATGTGGTAGAATAATTGTATTTGTAATGACTAGGTGGGTCTAATTGTTATTATTGTGTTATGACGTTTACGTGTGACTGAGACTACATGTAGTCTCCAGGGTTTCTGATAACCCACAGAGCATGCTACTTGTCCAATGAGGATGTTTCATCAGAGGTCTCTGTTCTACCCTGAGCACATGTCGAATGAGTAGATACGTTTGATTCGGTATCTGAGTATTCTGAGGAGGGATATCAGTGAGTTCTTGGTGAACACTTCGTATCGGACATTGGCTGAGCTGCAGACCAATGATAGGAGAAGAGAGATTGAATTAGAGACCCAAGCTAAAGATGATAGGGACATCCAGGTGAGATATAGGAGACTAGTTCCATCACAGCCATCGACTAAGCATCATAAGCCCGATGACTCAAGAACTGGAGGCTAGAAGTGCCACACATGCGTTAAGTGTTGCAAGGGGCATGAGGGACCATCTCGGTCTGGGACGACATGCTACATGTGTGGAAAGGAGGTACATTTGGCTAGAGATTTCCATAAGGGATTTTGGATTTTCTTCAATTGAAACCAGACATATCATTTGAGTTCCAAGTTTGCTTATCTTGCATCTAGGTCGGTTCAAACTCCAGCCCACACGACCCTGCGTATTGTTGATGGCCGGCAGGGAAAGGCCGAGACACCGAGGGCTCAAGGGAGAGTATTTCAGGTTACAGTAGAGGAGGCCCAGGCAGCTCCAGACATCATGGTTGTTATGTGTTCTTTATTATTCTGTTGATTTATTTATGTTGCTTATGTTATTGTTCATGTACTACTTTCCTTGTGAATTATGTACCTGCGCTTGTGCTGTTTGACCCAGGTGCGAGTCAGTCTTTTGTGTCATCATCTTTTTGTCATGGTTTCAATATTGTGCGGGAGGCCTTGAGCAGGTTGTTGAGAGTCTGTATACCTGATGAGCATCCGGCCTCCACTACTAACATGAAGCGAAGCATCCCACTCATGATTTGGAGTTAGGGGCGGTGTTTTTTTCCCTCAAGATTTTGCGCCACTATCTTTATGGTGTTTGGTTTACCGTCTACAAAGACCATAAGAGCCTGACATATCTTATGGATCAGCCCTAACTTGAAAATGAGGCATTGGAAGTCGTTGGATGTAGTGAAAGATTATGACTATGAGATTTTGTATCACCCATGCAAGGCCAATGTCGTGCCGACACCTTGAATCGGAGGGCGGTCAGTACCCCGACTCAAGATATGTGTATAATGATGACTGTGATGACTGTAGTGTTGGAAAAGATGAAAGAAGCACAATTGGAGGCCAGAAATGAAGAATATCATAAAAGTGAGTAGGTGATTGCTCAGATTTTAGTATTTGGTATGGACAGTAAGGGGCTTTTGACTCTTCATGGGTGTGTTTGGGTGCCTTATGCTGGTGGGGCTCGATGAGTACTGATGCAGGAGGCCCATAAGTAGAGATTTTCCATCCATCCGGGGGCTACGAAGATGTATCTTGACCTGAAACATAGTTACTAGTGGTCGTGTCTAAAGAGGGATGTGGCCTGATTTGAAGAGCAATGTTTGACCTGTTGGAGGGTCGAGGCCGAGCACTAGCACCCTCACAGCAAGTTACAGTCCTTAGAGGTTCCACTATTGAAGTGGGAGCAGATCACGATGGATTTCATTACAAATTATCCAAAGACTGCAAGGGGTTTTGATGCTATCGGGGTGATAGTGGATCATTTGATGAAGAGTGCTCGATTCCTAGCCATAAGCGAGGGCTCTTCTACAAAGAATCTTGCTGAGATTTATGTCCGAGAGGTTGTGGCTCAGCATGGTGTTCCGACTTCGATTGTGTCAGACCAGGATGTTCGTTTTACTTCCAGATTCTGGAAGAGGTTTCACGAAGATTTGGGCACCCGATTTCATTTTAGTACTGCATATCATCCGCATACCAACAGCCACAACGAGCAGACTATTCAGATGCTCAAAGATATGTTGCGTGTCTACATCATTGATTTTTGTGGGAGATGGGACTCCTATCTCCCGTTGGCTAAGTTTTCTTATCACAACAGCCTTCATGCCAGCATTGGCATGCCTCCCCTAATTCTTTTGTAAGGTAGGAGCTGTCAAATTTCTATTTCTTGGGTCGAGGTCGGCCAGAGAGTCATGGGGAGCCTAAAGATAGTGCTCAAGACAATCGAGCTTGTCTAGCAAGTGAGATAGAGATTGCTGATGACCTAGAGCCACCACAAGAGTTATACGGATCGACGATGCTCTGAGCTAGAGTTTTAGGTAGGAGATTTGGTACTTCTGAAAGTATCACCCTGGAAGGGTATTATCCGCTTCAGGAAGTAGGGAAAGCTAGGCCCAGATTTATTGGCCCTTTCAGGGTGTTAGCCGATGTGGACAAGGTGGCTTATTGGTTCGAGTTATTGGAGGAGTCGAGGCAAATTCATTATACCTTTCATGTTCTCCAGTTGAGGAAGTGTATAGCTGACGAGATAGTTGTGAGTCCTTTGGAGGGCATTCGGGTTGATGATTGTCTGAATAACACTGAGAGGCCTATGACGATTCTAGATCAGAGAGTGGAGACCTCGAGCAACAAGGTAGTGAACTTGGTTAAAGTTTAGTGGCAACATCGGAAAGGCTCGGAGTGGACTTGGGAGCCTAAGACTGAGATGCATGAGCAGTACCCTGATTTGTTTTCTAAGGTTGACTTCGAGGGAAAAGTTTGATTCTAATGGACGAGAATTGTAACATCTGGTTTTCAGTTATTTTCATTTTAGTCCTTGGTTTAATTAAAGTTTTCATATTTCTCCCATTATGTGAAAATCCTTGCATTTCAGCTTGTACGATGGGTGTATATGAGGTATGCACAACGTACATGAGCGAGCTGTGGAAACGCAGGACCCATGCTAGTACGTTGAATGTATATGTGGTATGTAGGGCGTACTAGCTCAGGCCATAAACCATAAATTTTGGGGTTTGCTCCCTATTTAACCCACTTTATGCCTCCCTTGGACATTCTTATCAGCCTCCCTTGCCTCTAAACCCTAGATATTAAACCCTCGCCTTGAGAGTGAGGATCTTGGAGTCCTTTGGTGATTTTGTTCATTCTTGTTGATGAAGAAGGTCCTTGGAGAAGGTGGTGTTGCTTGCAAGCTTGTAGATCTTGAAACTCCTTCATCTTGTATATCTTATGAAGGCATAAAGTTTATACCTTGCTTGCAAGCTTGGACCTTTATGAGCATGGAGTACTCGAGAGCATATTGGTTGTCCTTTTAGATATATTGAAGTGCTTAGATTCATAAAAATGGTTGGTTGATCATTTCCCTTGGCCCATGCATGAGTTAAGTGACTTAGCGTATTGTAAAAGTTAGAGTTTTGTGTATTAAGCCCTATATAGCCATCAAAAGGCTTAAAGTAGGTGACTTTATGGGTTAAGACATTCTATAATGGTCAGATCTGAAGTTGGAATGTGTATCTTAATGGATTAAGACATAAAAGTTGTTCAATATGGACCAGGCAGAGTATGTCAGGTGTACTCCTGGCTAAGCCCCGTGTAGCCAGGACCGTCCCTATTGATCGCTGACCTGAGTTGTGCACCCCACGTAGGAAGATGTATGCGCTGTGTATGGATGACAATGTAGACTTGTTGACTTTTGCTGAGTTTTGACTTTGGTCCAAAGATCAAGGGGTTTGGATCGCGAAGGGTGAAATGATCATTTTACCCTTCAAGGGCATAGTTGTGGGATTAGACTTATGATTCGGGTAATAAACCATAATTGATTGCGGTTACTTGTTGTGTTTATTAGGCGGAATCTAGTTCTAGCTGTTCGGGTGTGAGATTTATTTTTCATCAGTATCAGTTGAGTCTCCTCGCTTATTCTTACCTATGTGGTAGAATAGTTGCATTTGTAATGACCAGCTGGGTCTAATTGTTATTATTGTGTTATGACGTTTACGTGTGACTGAGACTACAAGTAGTCTCCAGGGTTTCTGATAACCCATAGGGCATGCTGCTTGTCCACTGAGGCTTTGTGTAGTCTTGAGGGTTGTTGATAACCTATAACTGTTTAAGTATTGCATTGTGTGAGATATCTTGGGGAACTAACTAAGCTTCATGCTTATCATTGTTAATTATATGTGTTTCAGGTACTTTTAAGGATCACCGGAAGGCAAAGGTCTAATTGTACAAAATTGCTGGGAGATTTGTTACTAGGGATTTTGTAGCAATCTGATATTTTGTGAAGCTGATTTGTATTTGATACTTGTGTTTTTCTGATGATTTGGTTCATGAAAAATATTTTTGAGTAATTTAACAATGAAAAATTTGGTATGAAATTTGAGGTGTTACATGTACTCATTTGTATTTTACTGTTCGTTGATTTTTCTATTGGATTTGATCTAATTGCTAGCTTGAAGCCTAATCGATTTTGTTAGATCCAATATATTTTCCGTTGATCTAGCCGAAATACAAAGTTTTTACTATTCATATCTTTATTGTATCCAAATGTTGTTATTGATAAGCCCAATCTAGTTTTTTAAGTCCAATACTGTTCTTAATCCGCTTATTTAGCCTAAGAATTATTCTGATTTTTTTATGTCCTGTTCATATAGCTAGTTTGCTTCTGATTCACGTTTTATTTCATCACAATTTCTAATCCTCAGATAGTTTTTTGATTCGATTTTTTTGTTTTTGTCTAATAAGTTGGAAATCTTCCGAATTTTTGATTGTCACGTATATCTTTCATGTTTTATCTCATGTGTTGATTAATCAAAAAATTTGTCGATCTGCTTTGTGAAACCGAATGAATTATTGATTTTCTTCACTTTAGATCTCTTCAATCCTTGATCTTCAATTGACTCCTTGCCTTGTAAAGGTTTCTCAAAAGGTATTAGTTGCTTTTAGTTGCAGGTAACAACAGTTCTCTAAAGCAAACCTCAAAATTCGACCTAAAATCCATTTTTATAAGTTTCCTAAAATTGGTTGCCATGTCGTGCATATGGATCGCCACGATGTGAGAGAAACTTTTTTCGCATATGCACCTAGAATCCATGCAAATTTGCAGGGAAGATTCTACATCACCACATCATGGCATGAAGGTGACCATGATGTGGCATCCATTTTTGCATGTAGTTTCTTTTCTTCATGTATCCTTCAAATCCTTTGCTTTTAGCTATCGATTTTTCTCCTTTTCCTTTGAGCATGTTTTTTTGGCTACAAAATAGCTTTTTCACACAATAAGTACCAAATATCTTAATAAATATCTAAAATATAGCTAAATATATTAGAATATTGCTTAGAGTATATGAATACTTTTAGAAATATCAATCTTGATGAACATATTGGAGTTTATTTGTTGCAACTGACTTCATGCTTTATTGACTCGATTTTGGCTCTTCTTGATCAAGTTTGATTGACAATCTTTATCTTGATTTGGTATATGGTACTTTTGGATCTTTGTCCCATTAGCGAATGTCCTTCATGATGGGATTAGCGAATGTCCTTCATGATTATTTTGAAGACCGATCTGATGTTAAGGGGGGGGGGGGGGGGGGGTTATTAAAAATATTTAGGGAACATAAAAGTTATTAGGAATTCTTATTACAAAATTGGATTTTTATGGTGGGTTTTGACTAAAACAACTTATTTTTTGGATTACTTTCAAAGTTAAGGTTAATCATTACACTTGAAGCTTCATTTATGTTTTATAAATATCCTAGAACCCATGGCAAATTATTGACTACCAAATATTCATGTTTGTGGACTTCTTCATCATTGCTTTTCACTATGATGTCATGAACGGACTTCTTATTTGCTAAATGCTTTTCAAAATTTTAGAGTCATGTCATCCATTCTAAACTTTGAATGGGAGAA